>NC_048893.1:96706125-96855761 GCF_011077185.1 Oxyura jamaicensis
GAAGGAAGGAAGGAAGGAAGGAAGGAAGGAAGGAAGGAAGGAAGGAACCATCAACACAGTTCTCACACAGAAAGCTATAATCCAATCCTATCGATATAAGAATGCAGATCTTACTTTATAGTCAGATAGAGGAGGGTAATCAGAACTTATGGATGAATAACTCAACAGTACTGTAAAGTTCTGTAGGAGACCATAGGGAAGCTCCTACTATAAAATCTAGATCATGAACTTTACACCAATAACTAGCATAGTCTGCAAACAGGTGAATCTCCAAGGGAAGAAGAAAAAATGGAATTCTCATAAGAAAATCTATCTTCCTAATTCTACTTACAGACAAGAAATGGTAAGTGGCTATAAGCCAAGGAGGGGCAAAAAAGTCTTTGTCTCTCTGATGTGCACTTCAGAGGATGAAGTTCCTTGGAGACTGCTAATATTCAGAGAAAGAGGAAGAGGGAGAGAAGACTGTGTACTTCAGTGTGTCTGTCTAGATCCAAGACAGATAGCTTCAGAAGAGACTAGACGAAACATTACTGACTGAGACAGACAAAGTAGGACAAGAATGATGATTACACTGCTCTGCAATGTGAACGGATGTAGCCAAGGTAAAGTCCTGATTTATTCTATGAATGTAGTTACTGATCATCCATTTTAAAATTAAAGATATATTGTTCCCTGTGAAAATGAAATCAAGGACTCTACTCTGATCTTCCCCATTAGGAACAAATCAGATAACATAAATCAAGTGTCATCTTGTAAGGTGATCTTTGCTGGAATAAATTTGGCAGCTGAGTCAGACATGTCAAAAGCACCAAAACAATACCAGGGAAGCTCACTGGCACTCTGCACTATTTGGTCTTTGATGTTTCTGTCAATTTATTAAGGAACAGGGCATAGCTCTAGTTGTGGGTGAACTTACCACATAAAACTATAGTGAACATCATAAACATGAATCCTTGTGCCTAAGGAAAACATTTGGATGCTGCTGAAACTCTTCAATTACGCAATGACAGATACTTAGCTGAATTGGTGAATTAAAGTCTTTCAGGACCTACAGATGCATAAGAGCAACTGCCTGAATTCTCCTGTGTCATTTAACTGCTTGGTTGCTGAAATACTGTCTACATCAGGGCAATTCACAAACAAGTCCACCCATCTATTTTACCCACGAGCCCAACCCTCTAGGCATATTTATTTACCAGATTTCCTCTATTACAAGAAGTGCAGGCAAACGGTTATTCCCCCAAACCTGCATATTTACTGCCAGAGAGCCCTCCTCAGAAGTAGGAGACCCCACAGTTTCTAACTCAGTTGACCAGCTACATAACCTAGCTACTGAACATTTGGGCATTTGCAAAAAAATAAAAAAATAAATGAAGTCTCATTTCAAGGCATCCTGTTTTGTATGCATATGCCCTATACATATATAAATATAAACATACCTTAATTGAAGCAAAGACAACTGAACAATAATCTCACCTCTCCAGTATGTCATAAAGCACACCTTTTTTTTTTTTTTTTTTAATTTCTTCTGCTACCAACTGTCATTATTTGCAGGGGAATAGCTTCAGTAAGTGAATGTGTGAGCAAAGCCCATTAAAAAAGCACAAGCAGCCAGACGGTTAGGACGTTCTCTGAGAAGGTTGGTAGACCAAAGGCTTGTATTATAGACTACAGCAGTTAAAAAAAAATAATAAAAAAAATCTCTCTCCCTTACCCACCCCTCAGTGTTGACTGCTCTAACTGCCTGGTTACTGGCTATATGAATATGAAACTTCTATGTTCTTCCATTTCTGTCTGTTTTGGTGTCAGGAAGTTCTGACTTGGCTGAAATGACATCTGTTAGAGAGAAAAAGTGAAGAATCCCAAGAAACAATAAATATCTCCCTTTAGCCTAAAGTTGTTCTTCCAGGCTCTACTCCCTTGCATTAGGATTTCCTAACGGTTAGCTTACATATCTTCTGCTTCAGCTTGCTGTCTTTGGAGAACCTGACTCTAATTTGTCTTGCTCTTTCCAGACATTTCTCAGGCAGCTTGAAAGGCTAATTTGAGGCAAGCATTTCCTATAAGTTCCTGTGTCTTTGTGGAGCCAGCCTGTTGCTTCCCAAGTGAGTAAAAAACATAGTTTCCATTAAATGATGATGTGCCACTAAACAAAAGTCAAGTTTTGTCTCTTCAACATTCCATCACACCTACTAGACTCTTTTCAAAAGCCAAACACTAGGTAAAATTATCTTTTATTTTATCACATAATAAATTATATATTTAAAGCTAGGTACCAGGCACAAATTATCAATGCACTGTGCCAAAATCTATACAGCTTCTAGAAAAGAGGTGTACATAGTGAACCATAGTGAACCTTTTTTTTAAAAAAAAAAATCTTTCATTGTTCTTGTTACTTGCTATATCGATGCAACTCATGTTTGAATGTATGAGGTATGAAAAGTTCTACATAGCCCGGAACTGGCCAAGTGAGGAAGACACTTATTTTTGTAATTTCTGTTTTGGTGTACAGGCAAAAAGGGTGACATTTCCATGGTTGAAATTAAAGACATCTCTCAGTCTGAAAAATGGATTCTGATAACATCAACAATATACAATCTATACTGGGTATGTGTATCAACTTAGGAGAAAAAATTAGGAAAACAATCGTTAAGACAAGCAGCAGACTAAACTAAACCTGACAGGCTTGAGTGATGACATAATACCCTCGTACTCTGATGGTGACACAAAAATGCCAAAGGACACAAAGCTGTCAGTCTTGTTGTTTATCTTCTATCTAAGACTAATAAAAGGAGGTTGGTGATTGACAGAGCAGACATGGGCACAGACCTAGGCATACGGTTTGCACTCTGAAAAATGTATTGATGGTTTTAGGGGTGGCTTATTTGTTATTGCTTTTTCTGCATTACCTTTGTGGTCTTTCTCAAACTTTTGATATAACTTTCTTAAAGCTATAATTGCTTTTTTAAAATTTATGATTAGTAGTTATAATTGCTGATGCTGCAACGTTCTAGTAATTTATTAACAGTATCAGCTTCTGGACAAGTGTCAATCTTAGAAAAACAAACAAACAAACAAACAAAAACAACAAGTTTTGAATAATCCTTTAGATGTTATCACAGTGAATAATGAAATATTATGGAACATTTTTACTGCTAGTTCTCTTAGAAGACAAAGCCTAAATACATCTTGCTGTATCAGTTCCTATTGACTAAAAATGGAAAATGACACAGGTCTATACAGAATCATAATACTAAACCAGCACCATTTAATTCTAGCACATTAATCTTACAAATCTACAAAGAAAGAGAACAAGGAATAGTTCACGGTGAAGCAGTGGTGAAAACATGTAACTTATTTGGCTATTGCCCAAGTTACTCTGTAGGGATCAGCTGGTAGAAAAAAATCTCAAATAACCCAAGTATTTTTGAGAATTCTACAGAGTAATTCAATGGTTAGGTCTGTTATTAAAAACACGGGAGATAGTATTTTCAAAATCTTCCACTAAAAAAAAAAAAAGTGTGTGCAGGTGAGCATTTAATACCAGGAAAATCTCAAATTATTCTGCTCTATTACTCAAGAACCTCATACAATTGAAGAAGGTAACCTAAAGAGCCACAATGTCTTGCAATTCATTCCTTTCACTGGAGGGCCTGAAAAGTCCTATGCTAGCAAGGTACATCTTTGAAACTTCCGGGAGATACCTTCTCCTTAAAGTTACCTTTGCTTCTGAAAGCAAATACACACAATAAATAATAACAGTATTTTTTTCCTTGATTCACTCTTCCTCACATAGAGAAACTAACATGGAGATGTCCCTGCACATGGCAGGGGTGGAACTAAATGATCTTTAATGTCCCTTCCAACCCAAACCATTCCATGATTGTATGATTCTATGATCAATAGGCACAATATGAAGGAGCAAAACGTGTTTCCCACTGCTTCCCTGCAAAGCACTGAATGTACTGCTGAGAAACACATGATCTGCTTCTGCTTTGGATCCTGATTTGTTGCTTAACCTTGTCTGGAGGTACTTTAGTTCATTGAGCTCATTATTACTAACCACACATAGTGGCAATGACTTCTTAATTCTAACACTTGCTGCAAAGTATTATTATGGGAAAGGCAAAATACTTGAGAAAGATGGAGATTCAGTCTCATTACAGAGTGGAATGGAAAACATTCTGTTATGGACAAAGAAATATTTATTAGCTGACTTTTAGCAGCTCTTTTCATGTCCCAGTTGCAGAGCCCTGGGACAGCAGCAACACAAACAGGAAGAAAGTATTTAGCTAGAACAACTGGCTGAACAGGCTTTTCACTACTCTGTTACATCCCATCACTGTATGTCCACTTGTTTACTACCATGGCACTTTAGATAGAATTCTCTGTTCCGAACTCCTCACTGACTCACTGACAAAGCAGTGCAATCTTCCCTCCCCTGTTGCAGTGATTTTGACAGATGACAAATACACTTTTCAAGTTTCAACAAGCCATTTTCCTTTAAGGTTGAGCTTTGGCAGTAACACTGGCCAGTACAGGCACAATTCATAATGTGAAAGACAATCAGAAAACACTCCTCTCTTTCTTGTCTTATAACTGCATTATAATACAGCTATATATACAGTAATAGTAATGTGCTGGTGTGCACGTTGTACAGGAATGATATTCCAGCTGTTGAAGTTACTTCCCTTTGGCATCACATCTTGGTAGCTGAATCCCCCAAAAAGCTCAGAAATGCCCACCCTATCATGTCTTATTACTTGAGTAATATAAAAAAGCTGTCTAGCCAGTGAACTTATCAGCAGGTATCTCCTCTTCCTTTCCTGTGCCCTCCATTTCACTCACGTGTTTCTGGTGATAACATAGTATTTTATTATCATTTCAGGAGCAGGAATCTGCCAGTGTTTCAGCCATCTTGTCTTCCTTGGGGCAGGATAAGAATAAACTATGTGAATTAAATATGAGTGGAATAGACATGGGTTTTCTATTTACTGAAGTGTGCATTAGCTGAACAGCTGATCCCTAATGCAGCATCGCTGTTAGCCTTCTTAAAGAGATCAGTACCTTTTACCTAGAAATTGCATATAGAAATCATTGCATGTTAATACAAAAATCTGCTCTTTTTTTGTCTTTTTTTTTTTTTTTTTCTCAGAAAATAGGGACTTCTTGCTAGTGTTAATAGTGTAATAAAAATCATCGGATAACATTGTATCATTTCAGTCTGATATATTTAAACCAGTAATATGACACATTTACTGTCACTTAAATATACAGTCATTACTCCTCTCTCCATGCTGCACTCCATACTGAAAATCGGCAACAATTACATGGAGGTATTTAAACAAATTTATGGTTTCAAGGGCAGCCTAAAAGTACTATAAGACATCCTGAAAGCACTATGTTCTTAACACCCTGATGTCAGCCTCCTGTCAAAGTAGCTATATTCTGACTATAAAAGAACATGATCTTGACTGAAATAACAATGAAGGAAAGCACTCAGAGTTCCTCAGATGTAATACCTGCTCTAAAACACTTCTAGCTGCAAACAGATTATCAGATGACACTGGATCAGTTAAATTTCTACCTTAAAATTTCAAGTGCTTTGCCAAAATAATATCCTTACAACTTTATGATAGTAAATGTAAATTATACACTTACAGTCACATGCTACAGCCAAAAACCAAGCAAACAAACAAAAACAAACAAGCAAACAAAACTGGTTCTGGCAAGAGAATAGCTCTTAGCTGGACTGAAAAAACTTAGAGAATAATAAAATAAGAGCAAGAGGTCTAACAGGCAGGAATCACAAATGCGTATCACAGAATTGATATTAACCTCTTTTTTTTTTTTTTTTTTTTTTTTTTCTCTCTTGGATAATCCATTTTCACCTTCTATTTCTATTTCAGAAATGCAGATGATAGTTAGCAACAGCACAGAGTTACTGAGTTCACTAACAGATAACAGAATCATTAATAACATCCTGCATTTTAAATCAAATAAATAATCAGTATTAACAAACTCTAAGTAGAAAGAATAATAAGCACCAGATTCATTTCAGAGTTCCACATCTTATTTTTTCACAGGTCAAAAAAGAAAGATGGAAGACAAAATACAGTTTAGCATTAAGGATTAGCAAATCTATTATTTTTCTAATAAAAACTGGGATTAGTTCCCACAGTCTGGTGTCCCTCAGGGGAACATCCATATTCCACTATCCAATGGTCCTTGCCACAGACTTGCATAGTGCTGTTAAACGCGACCAACCTAGCTGTACTTGGTGGAACAGCTATCTTCTGCTTCCTACCCCACAGCAGCAACATCTCACATAGTCATAGTCCCAGCGAACAATTGTTGAACAGTTTGGGCAGGCTTGGTATGTGAAATCCCCCAAAATAAGGAGATGGTGGTGACTTTGAAGGAACATCACGTAAGAAGAAGTTTGTCATTGTAAACTTTGTTATCTGGCCAAAGCACATACCATCTCAAGATCCCCTATGGATACACATGGAGGATACCCACTGCAGGTGCAGGATCTCACTGAACATAGCTGAATGTCACTGTGAGAGGCTGAACTAAAAAGAAAGCTCTATCCAGAAATTAAGTGGAAACTGAATATAAAGCACAATGAAAATGCACTTCTATATGCAAATGTACTTCTTGGTAGTCATTATTTGAACTAACGATCTTTACTCTCAAAGTAAAGTGCCACAAAGTGTGCATTGTAATAAAGAATAGCAGAATCGTTATCCCAAAAGGTGATTCTGCATTGGGTAATGTGGACTGTACATGCTAGGACTGTAAGACCTAGCATTCATCTAATGGCATAGTGCAGAGCTATCTGAAACCCATACAACTGCATTAGCTGGGTGCAGAACCAGCAATGTAAGAACAATGAGGTAGCTATGCTACTATGGGGTCCTATGCTGGTATTTCTGCACAGTAGTTTGCTTGGCTGCTTGTCTCAGTCACTATCTCTAAATACTGATTGAGATACAGATATTTTTCAATACTTCTTGCTAGCTTTTTGTTGGTGTTCAGTGATCTAAAAGCAGCATTTTTCCCTAACATAGCCATGCTGAAATTGACTGTGGGAAGTTACCAAGTTTTTTCTATCTACTGAGATGAACCTGATTTTCCTGGCACATTGATTGTTAAAACAACAACAAAAGAGACAAAATGGAGAATTTTTCATTCTTGTAATTAATAAGGTGTAACCTTCATCTTAAGGGCAACTTTTACCTTGCATACTATACTGTCCCGTTATGAAGTTGGATAATAACAATTTGTCCAGCAAGAAAAGTAAGAGGGTATCAGAATTCACAGTAATGATTTACAGAACCATTGAGAGGCTAAATATTTGATCAGTATGTAGTGTTCATCTACTCAGATATTTACTCTATATTTAAGCAATTATCCTGTGATCATTATGTCTGCAAGTCATACTGGGAGTTGAGTTCTTTGAGTAAGTTCTTTTTATTGAGAGAATAGAAAGTGGCTCTTAACTTTATAAGCAGAAAGATAAAATAGAATTTTTCTTTTTTCTTTTTCATTGCAAGATGATGCTTTAGTGAAATCAGACCACCAGAGTCAATCCACCATAAAAGATTGTTTGGCACACAGAATATATATCACAGATAAATTTAATTACTTTTCAAAGGGGAAAGAAAACAGTTCTGTGAAATAACAAGACAGATCTCATACTGACCTGACACAAGCAGACAGTGCTGATTCCTGCAATACTGTAGCTCAGACATGGTTGTTTTACAAAACTTCTACGAGACATAGGCACATTACCTAATGCAACAATCCCAGAATTAGCACTGTTACAACAGGTGTCTTTTTACTTCACAGTATTAGGTCTGGTGAAAGACTAAGGTTAGTAAGAGCCCTTTAAAACCAACATTTGAGATTTACAGTGAAACACTTTCTCAGTCAAGATAGCATCTGTCACTATTATTCACACTGAGAACTGTCTTAATCGGCAGGAAGCCCCACTGCAATCAATTACTAGGCAATTCCAGACTGTGATAGCCTTCAGTCCAAGAGAGCCACAATTTGACTCAGAGGGATGCCTTCATTCACTTCCTGCTCTAAACAGGAGAATATGGTACTTCAGAAAACTTCTATTTTCAAGGACTTGTAGCCAATCTCTTTTCCTTTCAGAACCATGACAGGTAACTTTGTGTATGATTTTCCCTTTCTTATCCTAGCTTACAGAGAATCAGAGATGGGCCATGTAGACATTTACTTAGACGTGATGGATATGGGAGCCTATGTAGCTCTTCATGTGGCTGCCAAGAGCATGTCCTCCTTTCCTGAGCCAAAAGGAAGTAGAAAACTTACTGAGAAGACTGCATCATTTTTACTATGGTTAGGATAAGGGCACCATAATAATGAGTTGTAATTAGATTAACTGATGAACAAAGAGAATTGCAAGATCTGTCTAGTTTGTATCTGAGAAAGAGACCTGTGCAATGCAAATTTGCAGGGCTGCTGTAGCAGACTGTACACACTTAGGAGAGAAAAACAATAGTATACATGACATTATCTTTCCAACTGTAAGGCATGGTAGACATGACATCTCTCAGATGGTTTATAAATACATTAAAAAACAAAACAAAACAAAACTCTCAAATATTTGTAGGTGTATTCAACAGCTTGGTTTTTTGAAGTTATTGTCATGACTTTCACAGTTCACATTAATTATTGGTGTACCACTGATTTGAAAAAAAAAAAAAAAAAAAAAAAAAACACTTTCTAAAACACATCTCAGACGTATACTAGGCTATAATATTTTCATTGAATAGGAAGTTAGTGACATAAAATCCTTCATCAATAAACTTAGTGCAGTCCTGTTCTACTCCAGTCCAATTTATGCTGCTCAAAAGCTTTCGAGCTACTTTCTTCTTGAATAATGATGCTCTTTCTCCTATTACTCTTTTCTTTCTGTGGCTTGCACACCATTTCAGGTTTGATAAATCAAGCCCTAAAAAAATTATTATTATTTCTGTTGTTGCAAGATTCCTTCTCACGTACTGTTTTCTTGTCTTATGTTTTCATTCTCTTTGCATTTCGTACACCACTGTACTTCATAAACGCACTTTGTTTTACAGAGTTTTACTAGTCTGGTTTTTATGCTGTGTCTTTTTGTATTCAAGTTTTATTCCTTTGTTTCCCCTTTGTCTTCTTTCACATCTCTGTATTGTTATGGTATGCTGAAGTATAAAGTAAGAGTGAAGTTACCATGCATTCTAAGAAGGGTGTCTGAACGTACGGGGTAATGAATAGACAGTAAATCTGGGTTCTTTTTTTTTTTTTTTTTTTTTTTTTCCTGTATTAACAAGGTTATTACTCAATTGTGCTTCCAACATCTCATTATAACTAGAACTGAATATTGTTCCATTAGCCTTTTCTTTGTACTAATCATTGCAAAATTTGTAAACTTTTTCCTGCCTTCCTATGCAATGATGGCCATGGCTTACACTCTCTCCTAAATAAACTGCAGACTGCTGTTTGAGCACACCAGAGTGACAGACACATTACAAGAAAAGACAGAGTGAAGGGAACTAAATAGTAAATTACTCCACATGATTCTTAAGACGCATTAAATATTAAAAATATTTGAAGAATGCATAACCTGTCATCTCTCAGCTCTCCTGCCGCTTTCTCTTCATACTTTCACACACTTCCCCCCCCCTCCCCCCCCTCCACCCCCTTATTTTATTACTTATTTTGAAAATACAAATTCATGGAAATAGTCTTTAACAAATGCTCAACTAGCTGAAATTTAAACTGCATGCTTTCAGATATTAATCATGTTTCTTCCTACATGCCATAGGAAGGTTATGGAGCAATGTACTCATTGTAACACTGCCTACATGAGATGTGGACAGAGCAATGGCACTGTAAAGGAAGAAGACAGGCAGTTTCCTGCTCCCTGTGGAAGTATATAACTGGTAGACCTGTCTTAATGCTGATTTTCCTCTTTACAGACACATAGCTATTATTGCTTAAAAAAAAAAAAAAAAAAAAAAAGTCATTTCCTAAACCCACTTCAATTTCAGAATTTACAAAAGCCAACAATTAGCTGTTTGGCAACAAGAATGGTGGTAAATCATTGCATGGCAGATATTTTAATGAATGATTTCTCCCTCTTGTCCTTCTCCTCCCTCCCTTTCGCCTCCAAATACACTTCAGTTCTAGGCTGCCCATTAAATAATTTGTGTACATGGATCAGACCTCATGTAAACATGAAAAGAAAACTGAATGACAATAATTCAGTTATGTCTATACATAAATATGAAATTCTATCTGAAGTAGCACATTCTTTGTTCTTAATAACACTATCTCAGTGTTAAGAACTTAGTGTTCTTAATAACACTATCTCAGAGGTACAATTCCACAATCCATATTTAAACTAGCAAATTATGAAAAAAAAAAAAAGAAAAAGAAAAAGTTTATTAATCACTTTACAGAAACTGTTGATTTTATTTTATTGACTACAGGTTCCCAGCTATTATTTTTCTGATGATAATTATTTTGTTACTGTTATGAATCCATAGTTCCCATTAGAATTCAGAATAACGGTGGGAGGCAAAATCCCTGTTCTCTCTTGTATTTAACATTTTTTCATTTGTTTTTTAAGTTACTCTCAAGATGTTATGAGAATTGACAAGTTTCTTATTTCTGATTATACTTATTCTAGTAATCTAATTAGTTCTTCCTGTTCTGTTATTGTTATGCAATTATATTATGTCATGAAAACAGCATCTTCTGTCAAATTGTTCTTTTTGTTTCTTCATGAAGTTTTATTATATTAGAAACAAGACAAAAAGCATTCTCTATAACAAAGTCATACATAACCCCTTGCAACCTTTTTTTTTTTTTTTTTTTTTTTTTAATAAAACTCTCATTAACAAATGAGACCTTCAATTTACTGGAATGTATTGAGTATATGAAAATAAAATCTTGCATCATAGCACACTATCTTTGAAATGTTCTGGGCCAATCACATCAGATTGTTCTTATTGACTCAATCAGGCATAATAAAATCAGAAATAAATTAGACTTCCTCTGTTAGAGTAAAAATAAACACTTGTTTCATATTCATTCCCTTAAAATATTTGCTTGTCTCCACAATCGTGTAAGAATTGATGGGCTCAGCAGGCCTTCTGGTAAAGTGATGCATTTTCAGCTGATTCTTCTGTTTTCCTAAGTCCACAATATACAAGGCATTATGTGTGATAATGGCTTTTTTTTTTTTTTTTTGGTTGATGACACCGAGATTGTATGAAATGACCAACTGATAATGTCTTTCTCACTGTAATCTGTGTGGATAGATAGATAGATAGATAGATAGATAGATAGATAGATAGATAGATAGATAGATAGATAGATAGATAGATGCTAGTTCTTTGTTTCAGCTAACCATTGTTAAAAAAAGAACAGTTTACTTGGAAGAATTATATCTTTAGCATATGCAAGAATAGAAGTTTTCCTAAAAGCAAGGTGAATCTGACAACAGAATGGTCTCTGTGCAAAAAGAACAGATGATGTTTTGTGAATAACTTTCAAAATTAAATCAAATAAAATGCTAGGAAACTGTATCCAAAAAAGAAGAATCTTGAACCAGAAATGAGGTAATCTTCAAAGAAGCAAGAGATTCATTATCTTTTACCTGAATACCAAACTGTTAAATTTGTGTGAACAAATTATTCAGTCTTACCAAACCTCACGAGTGCCTCGTAATGGCATAAAAATCTTTTTGCCTTTCTCTACCCTCAACTTAGGCTGCAGTTGGCCTAAAATCATCAAAGAAAATTGTTAGATATAAAACAATTTTTCTGGTGCCTGTGGTTCTTTAAAATAAGACATCACAAGACAAATTGTATAATTTTTGCAAAAAAGATGGGGTCAAGAATCGATAGTCATTCTCACAGATGCGTTGTGTAGTCGCCCCGAGTCATGTCATACAAACAGACTATGGTAACAGAAATCCGCATCAGACTCCCGGATGGTCTATTACATCCACCTATTATACAAATATAAGAATGAGGGATGCGATTAAAGAAAACACTGGAACCACAGAACAGTGAATAAACTGCTTTCCTCTGAAATCCTTTTGTGGAAAAAAAAAAAAAAAAAAAAAAAAGAAAAAAAAAAAGCCTTGATTCGTTCTATGTCAGCAAAAACTGTCAAATGAATGACACACTTGGGCATCAAGCATTCATGCTCCACATTGCCAAATGAAAGAAGATGAAAAAGTCCAGCTCAACACATTCAACCCTTTCCCTAATGCTTTCTATAATGATAAGTATTATGCATCAAGCAGATGGGAGAAGTGAAATAGAGGTGACATTTGATGCATATGTTAGCATGTCTTCATTCTCTTGTATGAAGTGCTCCACAATGTGGGAAGAGAAACAATGGATTCTTTTTGTATTCCCTAAATCTATTTTTTATGTGAGAAATTGCCTTTGGTACAATTACTCTAAGAGAGCAGATAAATTGTTAGGGAAGACCATGACAGTTGGTATCAAGAAGCTCACAGTCACTTTTCTAGCTCCCATATAACCTCCTTAGTAAGTAAATGGGATGTTTGGCCCCTGTCTCCAGACCTTTCCCAAAGTATAGGGAATTCAAGGACCAAGGAATGTGTAAATTTGATACTGTTGCCTCCCACAAGCTGTATATCTACACTATTTTACTGCATTGAGTGGTACGAACTCTGCACATGTGACTCCTATTAATTTATGAATACCTTTGCTCTCATTTTTGTTATTAACATCGGTGACAATGACAAAAATCTGAGTATGTTCACTCAGCACAGTGGCATTTTACATGCAGAGGATTCAGTAAAACTTTAATGTCTTGCTTAGTTTAACTTCTGATGCCAAATACCTTAGGACCTGAATGCAGTGCTCCAGTTTTTGTAGCTCCAGGAAGGTAGAACTGAGGAGGCAGAACACTTAGAGGAGCACTGAGATTATGTCACCGGGATTGCACCTTCTAATAGAATAGAGGGAGCTAAAAGGCTTTCTCAGCCTTGAAGGCTGTAGTCCAAGAGATTGTAAAGAAACAATATGAAAGGATGGGGCTTTTTAACTTAATATTCTGCAGTATAGACTTCACAACATTTACTCATTGATACCAGTTATGCTAAAATTATGTTTCAAAGGTATGATACATACATGTTAAATGGAGGTTAAGGAAGAACAGGCATCATACTGAATACTGAACGAATACCATACTACATTATACTCCAAAGGCAGAATATACTGCCAAAACTGTTCTTAACTGTTGGGGAATCTCCTTGATTGTTTGCTATTCTCTTTATCATGCTAATCTCCAGATGAGAGACAGGATGCAGTTTTGAGCCACATGGATCTCAAGTTTATAGGATGTAGACAGCTGATGCAGTGTATCTTTAGACATAGGGTTGGGATAAGCAGAGATGCTTGAGCTGGAAACGTCTCTGTATAAAACAAACAAAAATGAAAGGGAAGCTGCTTATCATGACCAGTTTATAATTCTGCATTGTCCTTGCCTTTGACCAAAACTGCACTTTCAGAAAGTGTCGCAGAGGAAGAGATGCCATATGAGCTGGCATTTTTATTTTGGCAACACCAGTTGACTTAATTTTCACACTCCTGTTGATCATCATTGTGGGAGCTTCTAAAGAAGTATACAAATGAGTTAAGACATTTTTAGAGCTATCTTCAAAAAGGAGGAAGGGCAGCTCTTTTTGTACTTCAAATTAATATTAGACTGTTTATGTATTTATGAAGACAAAATATGTGAATTTGTATAGTCCTGCCAGAATTTTGATTTTAGAACTATAACTTTATCTAATCTTTAAATAAACAAATGCTGGAAGCCGGCTTAAGTTCAGTACAGAGGACAAATGAGGGTGCAGAGTACTGAAATAAGAGGGACAAATATAAAATATTCCTATTTTATCTGTATTTAGAAGCAAATATTTCTGTCAAAACAATGGCTGCTACTATCATAAAGTTATAACGAGTCACATAGGTTTTATTGACCAATAACATAAAAGTCATTAAAATCATTTAAAAAATGAAGTCATTATTCCTGAGTGCATCCAGAACCAGCATTTTCAACTGATGTACATTAGTATCATTCATACAATAGAAAGAATAAAACTTTGGAAAAAGCCTTTGAAATAGCCTTCATTATTAATCTGAGTGAACTGGGAAGCAGGCATTTTGACAGCTAGTTAACAGTAGAGTGTAAGGTCCAAGCCAGCTATGTTGGTCTTTCTAGGTATATCATAGAAACATTTACTCATGCCAGTGATGACTTGTTATCACTGTAAGAACACGAAGATATGTGCATAAGCTTGAAATATTAAAGTTCTAAGAAAAAAAGAAAAAAAAAGAAAAAAAAAGAAAAAAAAAGAAAAGAAAAGAAAAGAAAAGAAAAGAAAAGAAAAGAAAAGAAAAGAAAAGAAAAGAAAAGAAAAGAAAAGAAAAGAAAAGAAAAGAAAAGAAAAGAAAAGAAAAGAAAACCTAGGTAAACCTAAACATCTCCTATCCAAAGATGATAACTGAGTCACAAAATCCTTTACAGCTCCAGGGGAACAGTCTTGTCATTGCTAACATAGATTTGTCTACTTTTAGTACTTTTAATCATGAAAGTGACAACAGTCATCACATTTATGATGACATAATATAATAAAAGTGGAACAAACTATAAACAACATTCAGTAAAGCTGAACAATAGTAGAATTATAGCAACCAATTCAAATTTGAACAATAAACTTTTCAAATATCCTCAGTGAGTTGTTACATTTTTGTATAGACTTTAGTAAGCGTTAGTGACAAATCATAAGGAAATGTATATCATAAGAAAATAAAATGGCCCATATAATTATGAGGCTTTTATTTACTTAAACTAATAATGAATGCAAAAATATTATTCTGGTTATATAGAATTACAGAATGACTTGGGTTGGAAGGGACCTTAAGAACCACCCAGTTCCAACCCCCTGCATGGGGGGACAAGTCCCACTAGACCAGGTTGCCCAAAGCCCCATCCAACGTGGCCTCAAACACTTCCAGGGATGAGGCATCCACAGCTTTCCTGTGCAACCTGTTCCAGTGCCTCACCAACCTCACAGAAAAAAAAAAAAATCTTCCTTGTATCTAAACCTACCCTCTTCTAGTTTAAAACCATTACCCTTTGTCCTATCCCTACACTCCTTGATAAAGACTCATTGGAATATTACAGCAATGACTTGTTCACTAGAAAAGAAAAGCCATATTATTTCTGAACAGTTGATACAAAATTTGAATGAGAGTTCTACAAGGGAAAAGGGATAAGAGGCAATGATGAAGTTTCTTTTGATACCTTTAAAGCAAACAAACAAAAAAAAAAAAAAGAAAGAAAGAATGAGCTCAGATGGAAAAATAAATAAAGTATATTTTATTCTTATTTGAGCTGACAGTAGAACAAAATTCAGAATTCAAGAGCTGTAATTGAAAATGAGTCTGGATTTTGAAAGCCAGGTTCTCACGACCAAGTATAAAAAGGTAGTTCTATTGAGTTGATGGAAACAGCTTCACTTGCAACTACCTGATGAACCTACCCAAACAATTATTTTAAAATTAGAAGTTAACTGTGAAATTTCAAAGTACATGCAGGGTCATTTGGAGTTCCTTCTTTTCTGTAAGACGTCATTTAAAACATCATTTTATGTTGTTGTAAAATGCATATGACATTATAAAATGCATTGAAGTATTTTATTTATATAAATTATTAAAATGAATACATTATAAAAATGAATAAATAGCATATATTTGTAAAATTTGAAATTATTTAAATATAATATCTAGTTTGACCTGTATGGTTCACTTAGTAACTGATGTTATCAGTTAGACAGAAACTGTAAATATAAGGTAATAGGGACTTTCACATTCAGATAACTGTTTTTCCACAGCAGAAAAGGAAAAGATTGAGAAGAACTACCTTGTGAGTTGAGGAAAATACTGGACCTCAGTCTGACAATGTGATGAAAAACTTATTCATTAATTTGAATTCTCAATTCCAACTGACTTCCAAATTTGAGAGAATTCACCATTTACCAGTCTTGCACAGGGGCAATTACAAGCTCATATGTGATATTCTCTCTTTGATATGCAGGGTTGGTAAAATGAAAATTAGTAGTAAGAATATCAGTAATAATAATAATAAAAAAATCCTGAATATTGCTACCATGCACCAGAGTACCCCGTGAATGTGACAATAATCTAGATATTTAAAATGTAGTCCAAGGCATAAATCTACCTTAAGTTTTCATTATCACATATCTAAAGATAATCAACTGCTACTGTCCATCAGCATAAGAATAATGTAAAGATGAACTGAAAAGACAGGCAGTCCTCTCTAAACCATTTAGGAAAATAAATAAATAAATAAATAAAATTTCTCCACACTTCTAAAGGCAGAAACTCTTGTTACTTGCAGCTTTTATTCATAGAATTTAACAAGGTCACAATCCATGCATTTCAGCATCTGGTAGGACATATCTCTTTATAACAGTTTCTGCTTTAATTATCACTATTACCAGAGATGGTATTTTGGTTGCGGCAGCACATAACTTACAATGAGGAAAAAGAAAACTAAATACTAAAAAGGACCCACAGATGAGAATGAAGGTTTAAAAGAAGTTTAATAAACTTTATTTTGGTAGCAGAAAATGTTGAGCATTAACTATTTTATGCATACTACATTCCAGCCCAGCCAACCAGCCCATGTCACTCTCCAAGCCATAACCACAATCTTCTTTAATACTTGATTTGTTTGAAATAACAGTAGCTGACACAATTACTTTAGGTCCTGCTGACATTTTCAAGGAAGACCAAATATTGGAAGTGTTGAAAAAGAGAACTTTTTAAAACCAAAACCCAAAACAAAACAACAACCCTGCTCTACTTCATTAATCTTTCAATGACAATTGACATACTTTTCAATGACAAATGTTGCTATTGTCATTCATGCTGACGTATCAAACTTAACTACACCTACTGGTACCCCTTCCAAAGGTCTTATTCAAAGTCCTCTTAAAATTCAGATCTATAAAATTTCTTATCAGATGAAAAAGGGAATTTGTAATCATAAGAAAACAAAACACGCAAGACATCTTTGAGTTTACTGAGCTGTCATCTTCTGAGTCCTTATTTGCTACAGATCTCTCAAATGAAACCCATAAATAGCAGTAGAATTATCAGGTATTTGCATCAGCATCCTGACCTCTTGGAAGAGAGGAGATCTTGGAGATTTAATCAGTTCCTGACTATGGACATAGCTGCATTATGCTATATCAAGCTAATCCATGAAACATCACAGATTATGAAAAGCATTTACCTATTTCCTCTATATTCTGCATCCCTGAGCACAGAGCTAGCATGTACAGATTGAAAAGAGAGATACCACCAGAGCTTTTTCAAATTATCTTTTTTTTTTTTTTTTTTTTTTTTTTTTTTTGCCTTGTAACAAGGAGAAGCACTGTAACATTAATGCCTGGTGAAAGTCTAAAACTACAAGTAATCAAAGACTGCAGCCCTGAGAATCTAAACTGCAAAAACTGGCCTGAGGCTGGCAATTGCTGCTACCACAGTTTTGGCTGAATGAGCTTATCTTTCGACCCTAGAGCACCTGGCCAGCCAAAACATATCAAAGAATGGATGACAACAGCTATTTCAGCAGTATTTGCAGAGACAAGAACACATCAAGAATCAATAGGGAAAGTAATAAAAAAGGTTAAACTTTCCATTACAAATGAAAACCAAGAAAACCTCTCTGATCCTCTTTGTAGAAGAAATGTGTGTAATGCCAAAGCTTAGAGGCATATAAACTCCACACATTATGACTGGTCAAAGTAAAAAGGATGCCACTATAACTCCCAGAAAAAAAAAAAAAATAAAAAAAAATCAGGAAAATAAGCTCACCTTTGTTTTTGTAAATACCTTTGCCACTGAATTTACAGTTTGAGTATTTCTTATATCATGTTATTACCCATCGCAAAAGCACGTAGGATCTAGAAATTCAACAACTAAAGAGCTCTTTCAAAAGCTCATTTGAAATGATATAATAAGCCTTACTCAGTCTCCTCCTGCCTTTTATCATTAGCTAACGATGAACTGTTGGAACTGAGTGCTCAGAGCAAAGCTGGTTTCACATGAAAGCCTTTAAACCTAATGTTGACAAAATGACAGTTTTAGAATGAGAAGCAATAAAGTTATGAATGAGAAGTACCATAAAGCTATAGAACTTTAGATTATAGTTTTGCATTTCAGGGATCACAACTTCCATGTGTTTGTGAAGAATATTACTTTATTTAATTTTATCAGTACAGTGGTGTAACTGTAATGGATAATAAGGAAATTAAAAAATGTCTCCACACTATATTTTAAAGCAATGCTTAGATAGCCATGTGTCTTTGAGTATCACACACTGCAGTTCTATGCTACTTATCAGAAGAAAATAGCAGTCTGATTCCTTCTAGATCTACCATATTGCTGGATTCTGCATTATTAATCAATCAACAATAGTGGGTGAAAGATGTGTCAGATGTGGTTATCTATGTCCAAGCTTATCCACCTACTGCTTCTACCGGAAGAGGAAGCACAATTGCACAGATTCTGAAGAGAATGGTCATCTAACATCAATTGTCATGCTATGTTTCAGATTCTATCTTCTTTTTCATTCTTGTACTAATTACCAAGGACCACAACATATATCTATACCACAATCTGAAGGCAGCCCTGAACTTCCATGGCAATCCAAATTTATTTAACCTTCACCATAATTGACTCCACTCACAAAACTTTGGATGAATCATGAAGAATGTTCCATACAGATATATGGCTATAACAAGGTATGCAAGCAGGCTTTAGACTTGCATTAGTTCTTAGAGATAGTTCCAGGTCATCATGGCCAACACGGATAATAACAGAGGACAGTGTAACTGCATCACAACATAGATGTACCCTAGTGATGGTTAGTTAATAGATGGAACACACTGAATATTTCTTGCTGTCTTGTTTGTACTCCACCACGCTAATTTGACATAAGTTAAAAGTCAAGACAACTACTTGTACTCTTGAACTACTTGTACTCTTGAACCAACTGTTCCTATAACCCTAAATATATTTGTCCAAAGCAGAACACTAGATCAAAGAACTTTGTATCTGTACGCACTTACTTTTCAAGGAATACAAACAAGAATACTTCCATGCTCACTTCCATTCTGTTTGTTATCCTGTTAGTCTTTGGAGAAAATTAAAAAAAAAAAAATATCCAACTATAAAATATATGCCTTGGACATTCAAATAATCTAGTTTGCTTGCACGTCACCTGCAACTTTCTTTTCACTTTGAGGGAAAAAAAAGAAAGAAAAAAAAAGTCAAATTTACAGTACATTTGTAAAAGGGAACATTGGTCCTATATGTATATGAAGAAGAAAACATCTCTGATGTATAAGTAACTGCGACATTTAACATACAGTGCAAACTCAAAAGAAGAAATGCAATTAATAATTTTATTAAACTGCCAAATTAAAATTGCTACAAATTATTTACTCAATTTCATTAACAAAAGAGAATTTGTGCAACATGCAGGCAAAATACCCGCTGCAAAAAAGACAGCATGCTGTTTCTGGTCACGAGGCCAATGAGGCCATTTAACAAGGAATTGAAAAAAGTAAAAAGTAAGTGAAAAGTGCTGTCACTGAGGCTGGAAATCGTACTGATGGAAAGTGACTACATTTCAAAAAGACTGCAAAGGCTGAAATACAGAAAACATCATTAAGCAATGGCACCAGCATACATTAAGAGCTAGGAATCTGGAATTAGAATGCTAAAAGGGAACTAAACACAGAGTACATCATACTTAAGTGTCTTGCAGCTTTTTTTTTTTTCCCTCTGTTATTTACAGATTTACTTTTTGTTGTTGTTCTTTTTCTACAGCTAGTAGTCAGCTAACTCTGGAAGAACCTACACTGCTATCAAGCACCATGGAGGTCACTCCCACACACCTGATTACCTCCACACTTGATTCATAGGAGCATTGCTAGACATATACTGAAAGCTACTGTGAACATACCATTCATTTCTAAGACAGATGTCTACTACAAAATGCTCTTGAACTCTGGAAGCTACAAGAAGCTTGCAAAATGTTATGGTAATAGTATGAGCTCCAGAATAGCAGTTCTACACTTTAAATATTGGGAATTTGGAAAAAGTAGGCATTGCTCAGAAGATATCAGCTATATAAAACATTGGTAATAATTTTATGCACGGTGTTGCTAAGGAAAAAGACTAAGATGAACATTTGTAAGTTCACAACTAAAAAAAATATATTACTTGTAAATTCCCATATGTGGAATAGAGAATGCATCTTTTTTTTTTTTTTTTTTTTTTTTCAACTCCAGATACAGAAACTCTGAAAGAATCTTGATATGGAAGCAAACAAGAATTATTAAATTGACTATAGATTATCACAGAATCAGAGAATTTCTAGGTTGGAAGAGACCTCAAGATCATCAAGTCCAACCTCTGACCTAACACTAACAGTCCCCACTAAACCGTATCCCTAAGCTCTACATCTAAACGTCTTTTAAAGACCTCCAGGGATGGGGACTCCACCACCTCCCTGGGCAGCCCGTTCCAATGTCTAACAACCCTTTCGGTAAAGAAGTTCTTCCTAACATCCAACCTAAAACTCCCCTGGTGCAACTTAAGCCCATTCCCCATCGTCCTGTCACCAGGCACGTGGGAGAACAGGCCAACCCCCACCTCGCTACAGCCTCCCTTGAGGTACCTGTAGAGAGCGATAAGGTCACCCCTGAGCCCCCTTTTCTCCAGGCTGAACAAGCCCAGCTCCCTCAGCCACTCCTCGTAAGACTTGTTCTCCAGACCCCTCACCAGCTTCGTCGCCCTTCTCTGGACTCACTCAAGCACCTCCATGTCCTTCTTGTAGCGAGGGGTCCAAAACTGAACACAGTACTCGAGGTGCGGCCTCACCAGAGCCGAGTACAGGGGGACGATCACCTCCCTGGCCCTGCTGGCCACACTGTTTCTTATACAGGCCAGGATGCTGTTGGCCTTCTTGGCCACCTGAGCACACTGCTGGCTCATATTCAGCCGACTGTCCACTATCACTCCCAGGTCCTTCTCCGCCTGGCAGCTCTCCAACCACTCATCTCCCAGCCTGTAGCTCTGCTTGGGGTTATTACGCCCCAGGTGCAGGACCCGGCACTTGGCCTTGTTGAACTTCATGCAGTTGACCTCGGCCCATTGGTCCAGCCTCTCCAGATCCTCCTGCAGAGCCTTCCTACCCTCGAGCAGATCGACACACGCACCTAACTTGGTGTCATCTGCAAACTTACTGAGGGTGCACTCAATGCCCTCGTCCAGATCATCAATGAAGATATTGAAGAGGACCGGCCCCAGCACCGAGCCCTGGGGAACGCCACTAGTGACTGGCCTCCAACTGGATTTGACTCCATTTACCATGACTCTTTGGGCCCGGCTATCCAGCCAGTTTCTAACCCAACGAAGTGTGCGCCAGTCCAAGCCAAGAGCAGCCAGTTTCTTGAGGAGAATGCTGTGGGAAACGGTGTCAAAAGCCTTGCTGAAGTCAAGGTAGACCACATCCACAGCCTTTCCCTCGTCCACCCAGTGCGTCACTTTGTCATAGAAGGAGATCGGGTTCGTCAAGCAGGACCTGCCCTTCATAAACCCATGCTGACTGGGCCTGATCGCCTGCTTGCCCTGCAAGTGCTGCGTGATGACTCTCGAGATAATCTGCTCCATGAGCTTCCCTGGTACTGAGGTCAAACTGACAGGCCTGTAGTTTCCCGGGTCAGTCCTCCAGCCCTTCTTGTAGACGGGCGTCACATTTGCTAGCCGCCAGTCAACTGGGACCTCCCCCAATAGCCAGGACTGCTGATAAATGATGGTAAGCGGCTTGGCCAGCACCTCTGCCAGTTCTCTCAGTACCCTTGGGTGGATCCCATCCGGCCCCATCGACTTGTGCACATCCAAGTGCCGTACCAGGTCACTAACCATTTCTTCATGGATAGTGAGGGCCACATCTCTCTCCCCATCCCCTTCCACCAGTTCAGGGTACTGGGTATCCAGAGAACAATCGGTGTATAATATACAATTATACATACGTTACTGTTGAATAAAATAAAGTGGACTCAAAGCCAGCTTCCAGGAAAATAACAACTATTACATGCTCTCTCTGTTATACAAATACCTAAAACAACATCTTTAATTTAGGATCATTGCACATTTAAAAGAGGAGAAGGTCCTGCCCTCAAAGGTGTAATAGGTACATAAGGCAAAGCAAGGGTAGGAGAGAGAAAAACCTAAGAGCCTCCAAGTCATAAGCACCATACAGAAGGTCAGAA
Organism: Oxyura jamaicensis; assembly: GCF_011077185.1. Taxonomy (NCBI): domain Eukaryota; kingdom Metazoa; phylum Chordata; class Aves; order Anseriformes; family Anatidae; genus Oxyura; species Oxyura jamaicensis. The sequence goes on from NC_048893.1 coordinate 96,728,567, forward strand.
AGGTTGATGGTCACATTTCAAAAAGTGTTTCTTTACCAGAATGACACCCACGAGTGAACACTGTCTCCCTAGATATCCAGGATGTCTAAGCCCCAATCCCTGAAAACATATGCTGAATATACATAAATAAAATACATAAATACATACATTACTCAATTATGAAATTAAAAATGTAGATTCAGATTATTTTATCTAACCAACTACTTTAACCATAAAATTCTTTTTTTTTTTTTTTTTAATGTCAGTTTCCCCCCAAGTCAGTTTCTACCCCCACTGTATCTTACTGAGTCATTCCACTACTAAAACCTAAAGTACTAGAAAGACAATGTAGACAGTGTCTTTTCCCTGCCCTTCTATACTGTTCTTCTAGATATTCTTCTGAACTCCTTCAAGGCATCTTTCTTCATTCCTTATTTTTTTTTCCCCAGATACAGCTTCTTCCTCCCTCTCCACCTTCTTCTACAGAGAGAAGCAGTGCACTGAGACTTCTTTGAAAGAACACTTTGATGTTCTGTGAGGAGCTTCTGACACTCATTATTCAAAATCCTGAGTCCTATAGAAATCTTCAGTGAAACCAAACAGTGAAGAGGATAACAAAGAGTACAGAGATTTCCAGATAATGCCAGAAGTGAGATAAAAATGATATATCTCCACCAGACAATGGGTTAAATGGAGCTTGGAAAGAACCAAACTTTACTTATAAATAATGAGTAAGGAAAACAAGGAACACCAAAGCTCTAATGTAAGTCTATGTAGGTGAACTTAAATTATTTAAGACCTGATCAGCAGAGTGGAAACTGTTGGTTCTCATAAAGAGTCCCCACAAAAAAAAAAATGGCCTTCCCCAAAGCATCTGCTTATACTTATGGTAGGGGTCTATGATTTTCACAAACTAGCCAAACAGTTCACTTCCACACTACCTTGTCAAGAAGATAGACTTTTGATGACACACTGCTTTTTTCCAAGTAGTTTAGAAGCAACGTTGCATTTAAGGTTTGCAACATGTCCTTGTTTAGACTGGAGGAATTAAAATCGTAATGTACTGTCAAAAAGTAGTGCAAATCAAGCCATTATGCAAAGCCCACTGCTGACCTTTACATCATGTACCACATTCACTAGTGTACCCTGGTGAGACAGGAACAGTCTCACAGTTCTAAATAGAGACGGGTTCAATGATCAGAGGTTCTAACATCTCCTTTAATCATCAACATCAGAATCTGTGATTCAGAGGTATATTCAGGGGAAGGAGCTGTGGGGGAGTTTCTTTAAAAAGAGCAAACAAAACTGAGTAAGCAAAGCACAAAACTAATTAAACTTGATGCAACAAAAAACTAAAGCATTTTTGATGCAAATTATTAAGGAGAAAAAGCTGTGAAATTAACAGCAATCAAAAACTAATTAAAGTTGATGCAATAGGAGCAGCCAAAGAATGCCTGATAACATTTATTGAACCAAAGAAACATGGCTGTCAAGTCAAAAGAAATCAACCAAACTCTGTTTTTGAATAGTAACACAAAGATAATTATTCTCCAAGTGACACTTACAGAATAAGATTCAAGTCATTACCTCAAAAGACAAAAGGACTGACATGCTGTGTTAAACTGCCTGTGGAAAAAAAAAAGGTCTTAATACAGAAATTTTATAAGTAATTCCTAGGTCTTGCATATAAACAAATATGACTCATCAATCAAACACAATGCACTATTATTGTTGTATCAGTAACTTCTATAAACTAGTATTTGACATTTAGGAGAATACCTTGTCTAACAGGGTACTTACAAGCCAAAGACTCCTGGTGTTTTCATCCTAGCTCTGAAACTCATTGCCTCAGTGCCTTGGGGAAGTAATTAACATCTAGGAGTGCATTTGTTTTAGGATTATGATGCAAAACTCAATTCCTGATGTCAAGCATCATTTAAGATACAGACAGTTGCCAGAATTTCTTTTCCTACAGAAGGTTTTAGTGGTAAATAGCGAAGTGGGCCTGTCTGTAGTTGAGCCTTATGTAAGGCACATGTATTTTCCCTCTGTAGTTGTAGAGCATTTATACTAGTCTCAGCTTTACAAAAAAAAAATATTAAATAAAAATAGCCATTAGCAAAGTGTATAATGAAATGAACAGATAGATGTTTTTTTCATCAAAAGATGGAAGTACTTGAAAAGTTTATGGTTTAATTAAAAATCCATGTCCTCTGTGAACATATAAAAGTAACTACTTAAGTAAAACTTTACACAAATCTCAGCTATAAATTCCAATAATATAAACTCCACTTGATCCCACCTCCATGCCACTGAAAAAAGATGTTAAACAGAGCCTGTCCCAATACTGAACGCTGAGGAACACTACTCATCACTGATTTCCACCTGGACATTGAGCCATTGACCACAACTCTTTGAGTATCATAGAATTATAGAAACACAAGGTTGGAAAAGACCTACAAGATGGCCTAATCCAACTGCCTTCCTATCACCAATACTACCAAATAAGCTATTAAATACTACCTCATAGCACCTCGTCCATGCACTTCTTGAACACCACCAGGGACAGAGACTCCCTGGGCAGGCTGTTCCAGTGCCTTACCACTTTATGAGAGAAAAAGTTTTTCCTGATATCTAATCTAAATCTCCCCAGGCACAACTTGTGGCCATTTCCTCTAGTTTTATAATTAGTTATCTGGGAGAAAACATCGACCCCCTCCTCATAACAACCTCCCTTCAGGAAGTTGTAGAGTGTAATGAGGTCTCCCCTGAGCCTCCTCTTCTCCAGACCGAACAACCTGTTTCCTCAGTCGCTCTTCATAAGACTTGTGCTCGAGACCCCTTACCAATTTTGTTGCCCTTCTCTGGACACATCGAGGCCCCAGGGCCTTGATGTCTTTCTTATAGTGAGGGGCCCAGAACAGAACACAGTACTCAAGGTGTGGCCTCACCAAAGCTGAGTACAGGGGAATGATCACCTCCCTGTTCCTGTTGGCTACACTATTCCTGATACAGGCCAGGATGCCATTGGCCTTCTTGGCCACCTGAACACACTGACAGCTCATGTTCAACCAAGCATCAATCAACACTCCCAGGTCCTTTTCCTCTTCAGAGTCTTTTAGCCAGTCTGCCCCAAGCCTATAAAGTTGCATGGGGTTCTTGTGGCCCAAGTGCAGGGCCCAGCACTTGGCCTTGTTGAACCTCATCCCATTAGCCTCAGCCCAGCAATCCAGCCTATCCAGATCCCTCTGAAGGGCCACCCTAGCCTCAGGCAGATCGACACCACCTCCCAACTTGGTGTTATCTGCAAACTTGCTGAGAGTACACTCAATCCCCTAATCTAGGTCATTAATAAAGATATTAAACAAGATAGGCCCCAGTACCAACCCCTAGGGGACACCACTTGTAACGGGACACCAGGTGGACTTAACTCCAGTAACCACTACCCTCTGGGCACAGCCCTCCAGCCAGTTCTTTACCCAGAGAAGAGTATACCTGTCCAGGCCACAGGCAGACAGTTTCCCCCAGAGAATGCTGGGGGAGACCATGTCACAGGCTTTGCTGAAGTCTAGGTAGACTACATAAGTAGCCTTTCCCTCATCTACCATACAGCCAATTCCTTACCCACCAAGACGTCCATCTATCAAATCCACGTCTCCAATTTGGAGACAAGGATACCATGTGGGATGGTGTCAAAAGCTTTGAATAAGTCCAGGTAGATGACATAAGTTACTCTTCCCCTATCCACCAGCACTGTATCCCATCATAGAAGGCCACCAGATCTGTCAGGCACGATCTGCCCTTGGCGCATACATGTTGGCTATCACCAGCTATCTTTAGCTATCGTTGGCTATCTTGGCTATCTTTACTTTCCAAGTGCCTTAGCATAGTTTCTAGGATGATCTTCTCCATGATCTTGCTGCACACAGAGGTGAAACTGTCTGGCCTGTAGTTCCCTTTCTTCCCCTTTTGAAAACAAGGGTTGCGTTTTCCCTCTTGCCATGACTTCTCAAATATTTGACAAAGAACCAAATTTCCTTGTCAGAATTTCTCCTTAGCATCTTGCAACTCCTGTAGGAACTGAATCAGAGCCCCAGACTGTTTAATCTCATCCAAAGTACACCATTAGTTTGGAATCATGGTTTAAAACCAATTCAAAGGACTCTTACTAGTTTATATCCAACATTATTGTTATACCACTAAATCATCAATGGAAGTCTTCTATTCACATACGGAACAAATAAAAGTCTATTTTATAAAATTGGATATCATAGCTAAATGTACCAAAGTTCCCAATCAAACTATCAGATTTGTTTTGTTCTTTAATCTCCTTAACTAAGAATTAAAGTTTCCAGTATTTTTAAAATCCTTTTAAGTCTCACTTAAGAACACTTCCTATTCTAAGAAAAAAAAAAAAAAAAAAAATTGCATTTGGTGTACTGGACATCAAAAATGAACACTGAAGCTAACATCATTCAATTACAAAGAGCTGCAATCTGGTATTACTGACAAGCCTAGGGAAGATTGCCATGTTACATTACTTCACTTTTTCATAAGCCTAGCATGTTTCTAAGCATTAAAAAGATTTAATTATTTTTACCCCCATGTAACTTGTAGAAGTGAAAAAGATCCTCATTACTTGCACAACCTTTCAGATTTACTTTTTTTTTTTTTTTTTTTTAATATATTTTAAACAAAAGTGCTCACCCTTTCATGGTCAAACTTCCCAAATTGCTTGCAAAGATTATTTACATCATTCATGTAGATATTGAAGAGATCATTTTTACCTAGCCTGATCAGAACTTGCTTAAAACTACAAAAATATTTTCTTCTTTTTCATTTTGTCTTCTTTATGTTGAGTCAAGATTTTAAACCCCATTTATCTTAGGAATAAACACTGGCTTGCAGTGGGCACTTGAGTTCACTTCAACAGAAGGTCAATAAATATCCAGCTGAACTCCAATATAGAAGGCATTTTCATCCTTGCATGTTATAGACTTCTGTAGCCTCACGTAGAACTTTATTAATCCTAAAATTATTGGGCCAAATTAAGTTCTTACATTAGCAAGTTAATGTTACTGAAGTGAACAGAGTTGTATCTGCTTATTCCAAGTCACATACTGGCCTGCTATGGACACACACACACACACACACAAAAAAAAAAGTCCATAAATGTTTTTTAAGTCCTAGCCATTCATGATTTTTCAGTTAGTTGTTCAGCTAAGAGCTAATGAAACCTGAATTCTCACAAAGTTATCCTGCTTATACCACACTAACTAATTTTGTCTTCTTCCCAGTTCCATGCTGTATGAGCTAACTGCCTCATTCTCGTATCTCAACTGCCTTGTCAGTCTCTACCCTTTTGAATGGAGAAAGGAATTCTACCCAACTTTTCCATAGTATCAGCAAATTTAGATCACTATTTTCCTACTCCAAATAACCAAGAATATATTTATATTTGAGACTCACACTTTCTGTCAAATACATTGAAACCAGAAATCAGATTCAATTATTACTGAGGGAACATTTGGAAGAATGTAGGTTAACTGATGGTGCAATCTTACAGGTTACCATTCACTGGGAACACCGGCTAAAACTGATTTTGCTACCAACGTTTCAGATTAAATACATGCATTCACAAAGTGCAAGGACGACTGTAATAAACACACCAAAAGCATACACCTTGCAGAAGCACAAATTGAAAATACCTGTTCATCACAAACTACTGCAGAAGAGAAAAAGTTTGGAGATTCCCAGATAGTATTGTTGTCATTACCATATAAATTAAATCAATTCAATTTTTATTAGCCTCTATTTCAGCCCTATTTAATCTTTACAGATAGGCCTCCTTCATGTCATCCATGCATAGTGAGATGAAAAGCCCTTTTTATCATACAGTTAAGTGGTGGTAATGGGGGAATGGCTGGGTGACATACTGTTCTCAAGCATGAATAGTAATTTCCACATTTTAAAATAAGAAATTAATCCTTACCACCTTTATTACATCTTGAAGAACAATTCTGATCTGCTGTGCCTTAATCTGCTTGACATTAAAAAGGTATGTTTATTATTTGTAGATAAAAAAAAATAGAAGAAGAAATAGGAACTCATTGCAGCATATGAATCCCTAAATATCTTTCTTGAAAACTGTTACGAAGCACATAAAATGAACAAGTACATTTTCGTATTGCTGCCATTTACTCTTTTCCTATTTGTCCTAGGGGAAAGGAGAAGATTCTGTCACAACTTGAAAAGATCATCTATATTAATAAGGGTGTGATTTTTTTTTTTCAGCAAAATGTTTGTTTTTTTACTAACTCTTGTGAAAAGCATTTTCTCAGGAATCTGCAAAACACTGATAGATTGTATAGGGACCCCTTAACTTACTTCATTACAAACTGACAACGTTATTGCCAGCACATTTTGTTAAACACAGATGAACTGCCTCTTAAATTCTTCAGCAGCAAGGCTGACATTTTTTGGACAGTAAATCCTCTCATTTTTGAAAAAGAAATGATACACAGTTTAGACCACATTGATCTGGAGAATGACTCCAAGCTCATCCAGGCTTAAGAAAACTGGGAAATAGCAAAAGCTGACCTGCGTTGCATTAGCTTTTCTGAATTCTTCTGTGGGCTCTCAAAAGGAGTGGTTCAACCATAATATAATAGGAAAGAGTTTACGACTGTCATTGAGAGCCTCAGCATTGTGCGCTGATGTGATACTGCATCGTTTTGTGGTGATGAAATTCAGCTTTAGTAACAGAGAAAGAACAGAAGGAAAAAATGTTGGGAATAAACAATTCTTACATCACTTTAATTGGAATACATGGATAGATGGATGGAGAATAATCTGAGTAATGAAGCAGGGAGGTAGTTTGCAAGTTTAGGTAAAATATGTCTTTCTGCTTACCACACTTTCATCTCCAAATATGTGAATGAATGTACCTCCTTGGTAAATTCAATAATCCAACTAATCTAACTTTGAAAAATTACCATTACAAAAGTGAGCTGTTTTGCACAGAACTACAACATGCTTTATATCCTATTTGTAATTTCCTCAGAGGTTAGGCATAGAAGAGTTCAGAAAAAGAACAACGCATGAAAACAACAATATACCTTATTTTCTTTCCCTCCTATTTTACAGCATAGATATAACCAAGGTCCTAGCTTTTAATGACATAAGAAAGAAATAGTTAACTAACTTTTATGTTGTAACATTCCCTGTCCCTGTTGGTGCTGCTTTCATTCTGGAAATAAGCAGAAGAAAAGCTTCAGGTGCCCCAGTGAAGAAGCAGTAGTCATCTTTTCTGCTTCTTTTTCTACTAGGAAATTAATCCCACCAGAAACTGACAGAAAAGGAATCTGGAATTATTTCACTATACTACTTTCAAACCTCTTCACTACACCAAGCAATGCTATTTAGCAACACATAACCTTATAATGCTATCCCTTTACTAACTACAAACATTCACAGATATGCCTTAGACCTCAATGAATCTGTGATGGAGCAGAGAATTGCTCCATGGAGCTCCTGGGCTCTAGAGCTCTGCAAGTACTGGCTGTTGCTCTGATAGTAAGGTAACACTTGCTGGACTTTTGTGTGGCATCATCATGGGAAGAGCAGTGCTAAGAAATTGATTGTTCTGATGGCATTTTTCTCTGTGATGCCACTGTTCATGCCTCACTCCTACTTCCTGAGGGACTGAAATTTACAGTTGTAGGCCAACTGCATGTAAAACTCTCTCATATAATTGTGATTCTTGAAGCAGAGTTTTCCACTGCTCAAATATATCACACCTGTCATGGGTGTATATTCTCCATGTAAGGGGATAAAAACAAAAGATAAATTAAATTTTGTTTTCAGTTTGAAGCTAGGCAATACAATCAAAAATACCAATGATGTTCTGTAGGCAGTCTGTGCAGATGGGCTGATGTCTTCTATGTCAACAATACTATTCATTGAAAAACAAACTAATTGACATAATTCTAATTTTCTACTTTTTATTTTAAATGCAAAATTAACTGCACTGACAGGATGAATATGGGACTTTTTCATTTTAAAACAAGTTTCCATTTCATATACAAAAATCTTAACTGAAATAAATGCTTTACTTAAAAGAAACACAACGGCTTTTTTTTCAACCAGGCAATTTATCCAGAAAAAATAAATAAATAAATAAATAAAAATTGATGGTCAATGCTCTATTTTGAAACGAAAAATTTCAAAGTGGTGATATTTACTTCACAACTGCAAGTCCAGATTTCACTTCAGTTAGGTTCAGAAGTAGGTTAGCTTTAAAAAGAAACAAAGATTTTCTTATTAATGCACAACAGCTTCAGCAGATCATGAATGCATAGCTATGTTTGAAAGATAAACAAAAACTAGATTTCTTGATGACTAAGGATATCTCTTACAGAAGGTGAGGCTACAGAAATCTGGTACTTTTTACAAGTACCAGATTTTCCAAAAGTACCAGGTACTTTTTCTTGTTCTTCACTGCAAAAGATGTTGTTTTTTACAGGCTTCTACAGAAGTTAATTCAGATGTGTTTCCTCCACCAGCAGAAGGACCAGAAATGCTTAAAACCCAGATATTTGTTTGTAATATGATTTGCACTACAACTGGTGAAGAACAAATTTACCTGCAAAACACCTAGGAAGGGTCCTTGGCAGACATGAATACCTAGAACCCATGAAGTTTCTTAAATGCTTCACTAACTACTGCACAGAGGTTGACACAGGTGTCATAATAAAGAAGACCACAAATTGTGCATGGGCTCTTGACTCAGTAGAACAGCAGGCCGAGGAATTTCAATGCTCCTACTTGCCTTGGCTCTTAGGTCATTCCTCCAGTTGACTGCAAATACAATTTCAGTTATGAAACTGAACATTGTCACAAGAAAAAAGGAATAAATCCTCCCTTCCATGACTCCCATAGGCTCCACCCTAACAGAAGCCAGAAGCTCATCTGCAGAAAAAACAACATGAAATGCAAAAACAAACCAGGCAGCATCAAAGCACTGTGCATTTCTAAAACCAAAATAGTAAGCTTTTTTTATTATTATTATTTATTTTATTTATTTTTTAATTAATACGAGGAAACTGAAGCCTTAAACTAGTCTAAAGAAATACCACTCACAATCCTGGCTTATCTTCACAGGGAGAAAATTCTATGAGTCAGTTACTAAGAAAGCTCTGAGTACTGCACATACAAGTTCGACTTTTTAAGTTGACATTTCTACTTTTCCAGGGGATCAGAACTGTCAGTAGAGTTCCCCAGGTAGACCAGAGGATTGTAGAGAAGAGTTATTCTGTAGCAGTCTAAGCATTGCGGCATAAGTGCTTTGATGGAATTAGCAGTGATTTAGGAAGTAGCCTCATATTCTATTCCCATCACTGAAAATTACCATTCCCACAGCAGAACCAGAATAAAAGAAGAGAATCAGAAGGAAAGCAACTGCAAATTTTCCTGTAGGGCAAAAGAGTACATTCCCTTCTGCTGATGATTTCACATTGCCTTTAACTAATATCTGGCAGTGGGACAGGGCAGAGAACTACAGATAGTAGCATTTAGAGTGTTGCTACTAGACTTGCCAAGAGTTCTGCTGTCATAGTCCTTACAAAGTCTTTATCCCTCGACCAGTTTCGTCACAAGGTGCAACAAAGATAAACATTTATTCTTCAAAAATTAAAAATAAACAAAAATGTATCTTATCAAGTACATCAGTGGAATATACTGTGCATCTATCTGTACAGCGCCAAAATAGGGACTACATAAAATTTTCCTAGGTACTTGGACAATAAAGGTCTTTAAGGATAGTGTTTGGCATGGGTTAATCACCTCTTTCACTAGAGAAAGGAATACATACTGAGAACATCTTTCTGCCATCTGATTAAGCAATGAGCCAATACAATTGTAAATCTTCCAGAAATTCCCCATGGTTCAAATCTACAGAGGCAATTCTTTACTTCTCAGACCCTATCCCTCATTTTCAGATGATCATTGCACTAATTGTATACAAAAACTTTATATCATGCTGTTAAAATAAATGGAATGTGACTGTTCTGTGATTCTCCTTAGCAACCTTTACCAACTAAGAGACTGAATTATTCTTATATATATTTTAATAGAATGAAATGCATTCAATTATTTATTAAGATTGTTCACCATTTCATTGCTCAAACAACAAGCAAAACTAAAACTATTTGATTATTTTACACATAATGCAAGGTTTAATTTTCTACTGTTTGAGCAGCTGGTACAATGTATTTTATTTGTAACTGAGGCAAACAGGATTTAAGGGTACTACCCTATCCCCACCGTCACATGCTAAGAATTGCCTTGCAACTCACTGGAGTTTGTCTTAATTTGAGTAAGGTAGGTTTTATGTCTTGTCTGCACTTATTCATACTATTTACAAGCATTAGAAATATTAGTTCTATATAAAACTTACCCATATTACATATAGTTTCATGCAAGTCCAATCAAGTTTGACATATTTATCAGGATTCAATTCAGGCAGGTTTTTTCCTCTATGTTAGTAAGCAGCACAACCATGGTAAGAAAACAGAAATGATGGGATTTGCACTGAGACACATAATAATTTCATTCAAGATAGGAAAAATACAGATGACACCCACTTTATTTTTAGACTGCAAAGTAGACCAAAAAAAAATCTGAAAGATACCAGAAGGGAGAATATGCCCTGCATGAAGTAAAATAAAGACATACAGATGTGCTAGGACTGTACCTTGTGATGCATATTTTTTAAACCAAGCTTTTGTTCACTGACGTAAACTGAATCACCACCAGATAATCTGTATGGGAAGAATGATCTAGTAAGATGGCATTATATATATATATATGTATATATATATATATATATCCTGTAAATGTTATTTCAGATAACCAGAAATTCTATTTAAGATGTTTTTGCTTCCTTTTAATAAACATTAAAGCTGTTGATGTAGTTACACAGTGTTATTCTCTTAGGTTACCACAGGATAATAAAGGTACAGATAGAAATAAAACAATAATAGCCTGTGACAGGTTACATTTCAAATGGTTGATCAGACTGATCAATGGGCCTTTGCTCCAAAAGCTGAATTGAGGTGCAAGGAAGGAAAAGATAACTCTTGATCTTCACAGTTTGCTCATATCTCTCCAAATTGGAAGGCATTTGGGATGCAGCCACAGTCTTAATACAGCTGCAACATAAAAAAAAAAAAAAAAAAAAAAAAAAAACTTTTTCTTCTCAGACTCCATAATGTAAATGCACATCTGCCTTTTTCTTCCAAAAAATACTTCTGTTAGAGTCTATACGCTTAACTCATATCTTATTCATTTTAGATTTCAAAAACTTTATTTTTCTATATTTTTAAACAGCATTCTGAACACTTAGTAATATCTGACAAATAATACTTATGTAGATAAAAATCATCAGTCAGTTATTGTAGATTAGCTGTTACAGGTGGTTCTTGCTTTTGTTTTTAATCTTATTAACATGTCTTGAACACTGCACTATTAGTTTGCTGGTTTCTTTTTCTTTTATTTTCTTTCCTTTTTCCTTTTTTTTTTTTTTTTCCTTTCTTTCTCCATTTAAACAATTGTCTTTTGTCTTTTGTTTCCTCAAGCTTCTTTTACCCAGAGTACATACTTCTGAAGGTAATCTCATTCAGGTTGATTCTGTTCTTGTTTCTGTTCAATTTAAAGTTATTTTTTTAGGCTCACAGCAGCACATCACACAGTCTCTCTGAGTTATTGAGCCCCTATATCAGCAGCTCATCAGCAATTACTTTTCTGCACACACATCCTTAAAGATCTGGGACATGATGCTTTGTTACACTTCATGTGCTGAAACAATCATGAAGGGAAGTTCCTTAAACAAGTTTCTGCCAGAAAGGGAGTGGAGAGGCAAGCATTTGTCATATTGAGCTGCACTTGGTAGATCTTCACTTCTACCACAGAAATTGAAAATATTTTTAGGTTCAGACACAATGAAAGTGTACATTTATTGCTCTTGTTTACATATTTGTATACATGCAAATCCTTAGCTTGCATGACCTTAATTGTGTGATCCTCCTATAAAACAATCATAGAATCAGAGTAGTTTGGGTTGGAAGGGATCTGAATGACCATCTAGTTCCAATGGGCAGAGACACCTTCCATTAGACTAGGCTGCCCAAAGCATGATCCAGCCTGGCCTTGAATCATCTGGATTTTGGATTGGCTTCATAGCATCTAGGGTTGGATGTGGTAGATGTGGTAAAGGTTATCTTTAATTTGCCAATGGAATGTCAATGTCCACTCTTGATGGAAATTTAAATAAGGCATTCTCTTTTTGGTGATATAATGGGGTTGATACAAGCTTAGTATTTTTTTTTCTTCTCTCCAAACTGCACTTCCATCACAAACAAAATCATGATTTCCCATTTTATTCCTTCACACCCCATGGTACCTTACAAGGGCTTATTTTTTTTAATGGTGATTACTTAAAAGAAGAACAGTTTTCTACTTCAGTCTTTAAACATTAAATAGTCCAGACTATTAATATGTTGCAAACAGAATGGCTTAAAGTGAATCTCTAGTAGCTTCTTCTCCATTTTTAGGTTAAAGAAAAGCAAATCCATGCTACCAGTGAAAAAAGACCCAAGCTGTCTTCTGCCTTACTAAGTCTGAAAATAGAAATGAAGAAAAACATGCTGCAGAGACTTTCACACTCCTTGAATGCCAGTTAGTTCTAACCCAGAAAGAAGTTATCTACCTTAGCCAATAAACTCTTAAGCACTGCTAACACAATATTGCAGTGTCTTGCCACCATGGACCACAGGTAGCTTGGGAACTTGCCTATCACATACAATCTGGCAAGCCCAGAGCCTTCATCTTTTCAGAGAAGCTGTCATTTCAGAACATAGAGGGCTCAAGCACATAGGTACAATTACATTATCAAACCAGCTTCTGGGACTGGTTAGGAATCCAGGTGTAACAGGTCTTGACTCATGGTTTAACTAAGCCAGATTGTAAATTTTGTATAATGCTGATTGAAGATGTTTTTCTTATGCCTTTACTGTTTTCCTACATAGCAGTTACTGACCTTCAGTCATATCCTTTGGAGTTGTTTACTTTTTCCAGCCAGTTGGGTAATTCACTAAAAATATGTTGTTGAATCACTCTTCTGGACTACATTTCTCTTGAGCTGCTGTGTTTTTATTCTTTCAGCAGTTGCTGACTGATAGTTAATCTCCACATTAACCCTTCTAAAAGCAGCTGGATTGGCACTCACTGTGCCACCTGCTGATAGTCTATGGTTGCTGTGATTATACTGCATTCAATTTTAGTTTCTGTTTCAAAGCCTTGGATTGATTGTTTCCAGTATCACTAGTCAATGTGTTGTGGGACCTTAAATTTTAAATGTGTTAAGCTACATGCATGTTTATAAGCTACGGAGTGGTGACTAAAATATTCTTTTCAGCTGGCCTAATTTGATTGGACAAACCTTGTGGACTCTGGACAGACCTACCAGCAACATCTTAGCTAGCTAAATGTCTCTTGATGGCATGGGACTGTGCCATGCAGACCATCTTGTTTTCAGGGGTTTCTGTTTTATCCTCATAAGAGTTTTGTCATACAGATGAAAAAAAAAAAAAAAAAGTTAAGAACACACTCAAGTTTTTGATTTATTTCTTATTTTTACATGGAACATATCACTTCTTCCTATGGTTTACATTTCAGAATGTTCTATAATTGTCTATCACTTCTAATTTTATTTATTTTTATACTTTTATCCTGAAGCATTGTTTACTTCTTTATAATGTGATATGCCATTTCTAAATACACACGCTTCAACTTTTTCTGCTGCTGCTAGTGTTTTCATTTGAGAAGCATCATTTTTGTCAGGCTATAAGTATCAGCTATTCTTTGCAAAGTCAGTTCTTTCTTTTCTCCAAAGTTTTCTTGGATCTAACTATCACTTAAACAACAAACATTCAGGTTTTGGTCTGTTTGATAGTTCTCACATCCCCACGACTCTAATGTACTGAACATGTTGTAATAAAACAATCAGTACTCATGCTGTCACCTAGTTTCTTAAAACAAAACAAAAATCTCTCTGCTTTCCCTAAGGAATGCTGTTCACTGTGCTCCCGATTAGAAACAAAACGTCTTTTTCTACCTACTTTCATGTTCTTTAAGATGTACAATGTTGAGCTCTACTGCTCCTGGATCCACTGCCTATCATTGTGAGCATATTCTCCCACTTGCCCTTCTCTGCACTGAAATTGTTCTTCACTATCATTTCCTCTAAGAGATGTCTGAAAGAAAACAACAGGTTAAGAATATATTGTAATAGGTCCATTTTCTTCTGAGACCCCAGGAAGTTTTGATCATTCACGCAAATAACTAGTGCAGAGAGATCAGGTATAAGAAATTTCTCTTTACACCTTTTTTTTTGCATCCCTCCCCACCCTCCCTCAAAAAAAGTCATTTCTCACTCCTTAGAAGATTCTTCACCATTTAAAACAAAAATAGCCACCAGACTGAGTATCATGAAGCTTCAAAACAGATTAATCTTAGCAGCGTCATTACAACTACTGCTTTACTTCAGCATATTCCAATGCATTGCATCAGCTTCATTCTCCATTTAGCTTGAGTGCTGGCAAACTTAATTTCTTCACGTACCCACACTTCAGCACAATATAATGCAAACTCCTACACTTTCTAACCATCTCTACAATATGTTCATTTTCTCCCTTAATACTGCTAAGAAATGAAGAAATAAATGCTGTAAGTGGGAGCAGTTCTACTAGTTTATTGAAATGAAATAATATTCTAATGCATTGTAATACATTTTTAAATGTAATTTTCATATTTATAATGAACATAACTGTCAAGAAATCTTAGCAGACTCCTGCTCTCTTTTATCGTGTTATCTTTTTTTAAGATGCATGAAAAAAGCATTCTGACTTTCAAAAGTGGCTGTTTTTTGATACCTTGTTTTCTGAGAATCAAATGAGACACTTCTTGATCTCAAAAGCTCTAAAGAGACTTCTTCCCCCCCCAAGTACTAAGAAAATACTACTCAAAATCATTTAAGCTTTCTGCCTAAGCATGGCTCAGAGGTAAAGCACACTTGGTCTGGTTGGGATGGAGATGATTTTCTTCACATCAGCCTGCATGGTGCTCCATTTTAGGTTGGTGACAGCAGCAGTGTTGGTAACACACCAGTGCTCTGGCTGATGCTGCGCAGTGCTTGTCCAGTGCCAAGGCCACCTCTGCTTCTCACTCTGCCCTCCCCTGGGGAGCAGGCTGGGGGTGGCCAAGAGGCTGGGAGTGAACGCAGCCAGGACAGCTGAGCTGCACTGACCAGAGAGATGCTCCATACTTTATACTGCCATCCCCAGTGATAAAACAGGGAGGGTTTTGCAAGGCAGGCATTGCTCAGAGGGTGTGTAGTCATTGATCTGCTGGTGGGAGGGAGTGAGTGATTGCCTCTGCATCATTTGACTTTTTCTTTCTTTTTCCTTCACTTATAAAATGTTCTTTACCTTGACCCGTGAGTTTTTCTTTCAGTTTTGCCTTTCCAATTCTTCCCCCACCCCACTGCAGTGGACAGAGCAAGCATAAGAACACATTAGTAAGAACTAATATTGCAACTGAAATATTTCACCCAGGTTTATGTACCTCTACATGTCATGCCAGGGTCCTCAATACAAGATAAGAACTGGCCAGAAACATACTAATAATAGTTGCATGGTGTAACTGTGAAATTCACAGATCTGACCAACATAAAAAATTAAACTCAACTACAGATCTTGTAAGAACTATTCTGAAAGACCATCATGGAAAGCTCCCTGTGAAGAGCTCTTCCTTCTCTGTACCAGATTTCTGTCTCCTACAATTTTTCCTTTAAATCCTGAAAACCTGTCAAATGTTGTAAGGCATTTACAAGCTATTGTTATTCAGCTCAGGAAAAAAAAAAAAAAAATAATAAAAAAAATTCCCTCTGCAAACATAACACCTAGCTATAAAGTCATACTTTGATATTTATGTAGTTTTCTTTTTTTGTTTGTTTGTTTTGTTTGTTTTTGTTTTGTTTGTTTTGCTGTTATGGCTTATTTCTTTGTGTTTATTTATTTATATATTTTTTTGCATTGATTTCCATTATTTGCCATAGGTTTACTCCAAGGTATTATCTTACTGAGTGGGTCTGTTAAAATGTGAATCTCTAATTTCTATGTTTACCCTAAGATGGAATTCAGCTTGGTCATCATCTGCTGTCTGATGCCATCTCCACTCAATTATGTAACAGGAAACAGAATGTGTGAAGGTGAAGACTTAAGTCCATTCATCATTGCTACTTGATTTCACATTACTCAACTGCTAACACTCTCAGTACTCCCAACAACACAGTCTGCCTCCCTGTCTGCAGATCTAATCTGAAGCATAGATTTCCTACTTTCCTCTTTATTGCAAAAAGAAACACTATTTTCTTTGCATCTTTGACTTTGCTTTTTTATCTAGCCTACCCCTTCTCTGGAGGACTATTTGTATACGTGTATACCTACATCTAAAATTCAGCTACTTACTAGAATTGTCAAATGCCATTCAGGAAAAAAGTTCAACATTTCCCCTCCCATCAGAAGCATTCTCAAATGATTCTTGTAACTTGCAAGTGCCTCAGCTTGTTTATGTAGATCAGTATCTGAGGCTGACTCATCCCAGAGTGGTGTAAATTCAAGTTACACTTAAATTCAACACCCAGAATGTGGCTTCTACAAAACAAGTCAATGGATAAATACAGCTAACTAAAAAGGAGTAGTATGCCTCCAACATGAGAGACAAGACTTTAATGCCAGGAAATGCCAGCCTTCTGCAGTGCACTTCTAACACCATTCGGTTTTGACAGTGTCATGGTAAGAATTAAAGTCCTCTGCACCTCCTAAACTGACACATATGGCCTGTAGTTAAAATCCTGCACCTTGTGCACTGTGAATTTCAGAGTCTCTCTAGAAATGTCTTCATATTGAGAGAGAAAAGAGGCAAGGAGCTGTCTTCATGGAGTTGATACTGGAGGAAGGCATGACAAAAGGGATGATGTTTTGATCAGAGATGTGTCCTGAAGTTCTAAAGTGACAATACCAGCCCCAAGAGGGAACAACTGCTGAACCTTATGAGCAGCTTCTCTACCCAAATGTGCTTTCACCTGTGGCATCACGCCTATCAGGGAAGCTCTGGGGAGCTCCACAAGTACAGTGCCCGCTCATAACCCTTGTCTAGTACACCAGTGTCATTGAAAGCCTTCAAAATAATAGGGAGTTACCTAAATGCCAAGTATTCTTACATGTAACATAATCAAAGGTCATCTAAAGGAACATACTCAGCCGCTAAGGTATGAATAATCCTGAGGTTGGAATATGTTTTCTAATGTTTTAGCAAGACATTAAATTGCTACTGCTTGATGAAAGCATGTACCCATCTATGATTAGCATCAGGCACATATCTCATCAAAATGTGGCCTGTGGGTCTGAGGCAAACTTATCGTGATCAATGTCAACACAGCACTTGGTTTACTATCAACAGACTTGCAAACTTCCCTTTAGGTGAAGAGCAGGTATATCACAGTATCATTTGTCTGACTGAGCAAAACTGTTAGGTATACACCAGGAACCATTTCTCATCTTTTTTATAGTCTGATTGCTCATTTTTATACTGATGACATTAAACAACTTTGGCACCAACAGCCATCGTTCAGTTGTACGTCTGCTTTACAACTCAATAACCTGTTCCATATGTATCTATATTCCCTATCAAAAGGGAATATCAAAACTGCTCCATCAATGTAAGTTCTGTTAAGTCTTCCCTTTACCAGCCATCTCTATATTTCCATGCTACAACCTTTGTGTTATACATCTCCATTTATATCTTTGTCTGTGTTTATTGCTCACTCTAAATCCTTAAGAAGTACCACAAGAGAAGCTAAAATAAAATAACCTATATTAATTTAATATCATATCTGCCAGTTCTACATTGTTGCACGCTGTGCTTCTTCCAAAGGCAGGTATATAATTATAGGTACTTCGGTGCATAAAGTGGTACGGAGGTTTCTATGGTAATTATTCATTTTAATTGAAAATTGTGTAGGGAAAAAATTGATTCATGTGTAGCATGCAATTTGCATTTGTTTCTAAAGAATCCGAACTTGCTCAGGGTGAGCTATGAATTCATATTTTCCAGGAAGACAAATCTTAAAAATTCTGTCCAGAGGTGGGAAACTGAGGGGGGTCGTGGTAAGACTCCTGATCCTTTTAAAAATTAAGACCACTTATCTACTTACATGACTTTATTATCAATTTATATATATATTTTTTAAAGTCAAGATTTTATATTTTAAACGAAAGTGAAATGAAAGTAAAAATAAAATGGATAAACAATGTCCTTGATATTACCAGCTAGAGGAAACAGAAAAAAGAAATACAAGAAAGAACAAAGAGACGGTATGCAGAAGGAGAGAGGTCATCACTACGACCAAATCCACAAGATCAGACATTTGTATTTCAATGTATTTTAGCTTCTATGTGTTAAAAAATAATGAGGAAGACAAAGTCGGTTCCAGCTTCAATACATTTTAGAGTGTAAAAATAAGACTTGGAGGGAAGCTACTGTTTTACCTCATTTAGCTAAAGTTAAAATGTATTTTCCTATGGCAGGCATGATATGCATGTGCTTTTTCGGGACTTCCATATTATTTTTTATCCAAAAGAATGTATTTAAATCCTAATAAAGACAGAATCCGTGAAACTGAAGGAGCCCACACAATCCTCTCTGCTAATGGACACTCATTTTCTTGTATTCCAGTACCCTGTTTAACCAAGCAAGAGGTCACTTTTTTTTTTTTTTTAATTATTATTATTATTATTTTTTGCTAAGGCTATCTCTAATACAACCTAATAATCACCATGAGAAGTAAACCAGAATTAGAAAGACAAACAAACAAACAACAAACTTAGTAGTACTTGCCCTGGCCTACTATCATTTTTTCTAAGATGTGGCCTACAAATGCAGCAAAGGCAGAAGAAAAGGAAAACATGTTTCTCCTCCCTACCAGCCTCCTCACCCAATTCCATTCCCATTACCACAATGACAGGAGCAGATTTTAGGTCTAAACTTAAAACAAATAGCAAATCACTTACCTACTTCAAGTGATGAGGACCTGGAAACAACCACTGAACTATGGTTTTACATGCCATACCATACCATGGCATGGTTTTACATGCCAATGCTATGGTTTTTATTTGTAGTTTTCCTGAAAGAAAACTCTACAACTCATCATTTACATTTTTATTTTTTTAATTATTATTTTAAGACTACATAGGCCAAGTGTGAAAAATGTCTCAAGTTAAATATAGTCCCTGACTCCTTCATAAATATTAAATTGCTGTGAGAGTGGGGAGGAGGTGTTCTTTTCCAACAAAAAAATCCTCCTAACTGGGCAAAATCTGTACTCAGAAACATGCAGGCATGACAGAATGGGAGGAGAAGGAAAAGAGTTAACAATGTGTAGTTAACAATGTGCATAACAACGTGCAAAGTGTAGTTGGCTCAGTGCATTTCCATACTAAGCTAGAGCATCTTAAAAAGAAAAAGAAAACTTAACTTCAAAGTCAATCATAGCACCACAGTTCAGAAGAACACAACATACATGAATATGCTTTTTACAGTATATGTAGTCCATTTTGAATAAAATGAAGACTAACAAAAGAACCCTTATTGAAAGGCATGGGACTTGGAAGCAGACCTTCCCTCCCTCTGACCAAATAAATTACTCTTTGCTGGCATACTGTAAGTTTTATTTTGGTCAGTAAAAGTTTTTGCAACACAGGGAGAGAGAAGTAAACATGAAGGAGTCCCACCAAGAACAATCTAGTGGTGGAGAGCTTTTCACTGCACTGACAGTTTGCTCTGTTTTTTGGCACCTGTTCTGCTGTATACCGACAGCTGTAATCTCCCTCTTCTACTGCTTCAGTTAGGACCTTCTTTTGATGTTTACTGTACTTCCTTCTTTGCACAAGACTCTCTCATAATTATTACAATATAGAGCAAAAGAAAAAAAAAATCCTGATTTTTTAATGCTTCCTGACATAAAATAATTCTGTTGTTTCTCTGTGTGTCATTTATAACTACAGAAAATAACTTATTGAAAGGATGTAAAATTAAACACATATGATTCTGATTTTGTTCAGAATGTGGTGGTATCCACAGTTACTCATCGCTAATGGATAGCCTACTGGTGGAGCTACTCTGAGGTTCTGTTTCTATACAGAACTTGACCTGACACCATTGGGTTCCTACTCAACAGTTTTCATCAATTTTCAGTTTGAGAAACATAGCTATTAAATAGCAATTTTCATAGTGCTGAAGGGGGAAGTAAGATCTCAAGATTAGTTTTGGCTAACCCTTGGAAACAGGTTTGGAAAGACCCTGGCTGAGGCACTGCTCTCAATAAATTAAAAGTAATGACTGGATCTAGTAGAAAGTTGCTTTTTTATAGCCAAATTGTATGGCTGGCTGAGACAAGTAGGTAAGTAAAAAAGAATAAGGAAGACTTTACAGTTCCATTTGCCATCATTTACTGACAAAAATACCAAGATCAGACTCATAACTATTTCTCTCCATTTTGGCTCAATAAAGCAAGTATCACTGTGTAATGGAAATCTCTTTCTTATACATAAAGAATACATACATATTGACACAGGAAAAAGAAAAGAAAAAAAAAAAAAAAAAAAAAGAAACTGCCAATGAAAGTTCTAACTCTATTTTCAGAAATGGCAGAACATTTTTCTTGTGGGACTTGGCTCACTACCCTTGGTACACTCAAGTCTGGAAATGTCACACAGAAAGAATGTAAAGCTTTGTCAATGTAAGAAAGACTAAATACCTTTGATTGAAGGACCTAAACTTTTACTTGATCATGTCAGATATTTTCCTGTCTAATAGATATACAGTAATCCCTCTACAAATGAATGACTTGAATCCTCAAGTATTACTCAAGGTCTTGGGACAAGCTAGAAGTTCAATAAAGAGTGTGGTCCTTTAAATTTACATGCTTCAGCTCCTCATACTTTCTGTGGGGAATATCAAGTACTTACTACGCTGCTTGCCATTCAAATTCTGCTGCGTTAATTCATTATATTAAACAAAACAAAACAAAACAAATCAATTATTCTTTGTAAAAGTAGAGATTTAGCTAAAGTATACAGAGAATTAAATTCACATCAAAAGGCCTACACAGTTCAAATTAATCTATTTGTAGTCCCCTCATCCTTCTCAACAACCTTTAAAATGTCACATAAAAAATATAGCCTTTACAATATTTATGTGGTCCATCAACAGACAAGTTCTCTCATCTTTTAGTTTTGCAGACATTATTTACCAATCACTAATGATTACTGAAAAAATAAAGGTGTCCATATAAGTAAAGGTTATAGGACTAGACTTATGGCACAAAAGTTTGCACCTTATAAACCACTCATCTTCAAGTCTACATTCAAAAGGTACTTATGATTTCAAAGAAATTGCAAATCAAATGATTACGCGCTACAGGAAATTAGATAAAAGAGAAAGGAACCACTTCAACTCTATAAAGAGATTCTATTCAGCTATTATATTAATAACAAAACCCCCCACATATTTTGATTGCAGATTCTGCAGGTTTAAAATGACAGGTTTTAGACTCTACTTTCGTTCAAGTGCATAGATCCACAAACCATTATAAGTCCTGCAAGGTATTGTAAAGTGTTGCAATCATTCAGTGAAGTGTTTGGACAGCTTTTTTTTTTATTTTTAAGCAGAAGAGAAACTGCACTTTTAAAAATATGTCCTCAAATATGCATCATCTTTCAGAATAAATTCAAGAAGTAGAATTAAATTTAAAATGTTTAACTTTTTTTGCTACTGAAATCAACACCAAAACTTTTGCATTTTTGAAGCCAAATGATTATTTGATTCCTTGTAATTTCAATTTTAATTTCTTTATAGTATATAATGCTGCCTGTAGGTTAACATTCTATTATATAAAATAAGCTTCGTCATTTCAGATGAGGATGAAAATCTTGGAAATATATTGTACTGCAGTGATAATGCTTTTTTTTTTTTTTTTTTTCTTTTTTTTTTTTTTGTAAAGTATGGACACAGTCCTGTATTTTTTTTTCCTAAATTTACCAGGATTAAAAAATCTGTGCATTGTACAGTTGGAAAAATCAGGGCATTAAAACAAAAAATATTTTTGATTATCTGTTACAGTAAGAATTTCTACCACAGCAACTGCATACTGCACTAACAATCAAACAAGTTCCAGTACACCTGAAGTGAGTGATTTTATATATACATATACACAAACAGACAAAATAATAAAATCAAGTTACAGGGTTTATGTACTACGTCTTCCCATATCATCCATAAATGCTTTTCAAATATATTTTGCAACGTTTTCTAAATCAGCTCACACTAAGAATTTCATATATAATTATTTTCCCTTAATAATAACTTGTAATTTTACACAAAAGGAAGCACTTTAGTGAAACACACCCACCCATGAAAAAACAGATTATTTAACATTATATCGTAATTATGGCTTGAAGCCTATATTCCTAGCAAATAGTTATACGTTAAAATATTAAATGGAAATTGTTTCAAACAATTATTTACTGGAAAGAATGCTGCAGAACCATGAGTTCAGGAAATAATTTACCTTTCTTGTCATCAAAGTACAGTGTCTGTTGAGCTGGATTTGACCACTGGAGGGAGGTGTTATCATTTTGATCGACCCTGCAGGTCAAATTTGCTGTTCCCCCTTCAACAACCGTGACATTCTGTGTAAGTGGAAACTGCCCTTGGCTACCTGAGGAGGGATGGGACGGGAGGGAAGGAGAAGGGAAGAGAAAGAGAGAGAAGAAAAAAAAAAAATAAAGGGATTAAAGTTGTAGAACCGAATTTATTGCAGCAACTTCCCACGCGTGACAGTTAGAATTCAACATGAAGTTTTTCAATCAAAGAAATATAGCACAATAAATTGAAAAACAAACAAACAAAAAACAAAAACAAAACAAAACAAACAAACAAACAAACAAAAAAAACAACAATCTCTTCTCTGTAGCGGAGAAACAGACAAATTGAGAAATAATATTACCTTTTTTTTTTTTTTTTTTTTTTTTTTTCTGTGCATGATACAAATTAGCTGCTTCAAAGGAATACTCTGCAATCTTTGTTTTCTCAGAAATACATAGAAACCCAGATGTCCATGATATGGCTCACATATAAACATATATAAAGACATATATAGATGTCTCAGTGCAGACAACATATTTCAAAGGGTCTAGAAAACATCACTGAAAAATCTACATACACTTTTTAAACAGAGGGGAGAGGGCTGCCTAGACTCCATGTTTTGTTTTATGCTTTTTGAAGAACAATCAGGATGACATTTTTCCTGTCAGGTTTGGAATGTCATTGGAGAAAAAACGTAGTATGATTCTAATACAAGATACATCCTCTGCTGAGGGAATATAACCTGATTGCATATGAAAATAGAAGAGATGGCATAGTAGCTCTCTTTCTCATCTGTGAGTCTATCCCACAGCATTATGAATCACATTAAGTGCTTGCTGAAAAGTCACTGGGAAGATTTCCAAATACCTCTACACAACACAGGAACGCTATCATCCAGGTTCTTGAATCACAAGCATTTTCAATGGCATAGTTAGACTGAAGTGCTGCTTTGTGTATTGTGAAAATAGCACACCTTGTCAAACAGTAGAACATATTCTGACAAGAATATCACAAGGGAGCAGAGTAAAAACATGGGATGTCTTTTTTTTTTTTTTTTTTTTTAACATGGGTGGGGAAAGAAAAGGTCATCAATAATAAGCAAGAAACATCATTATCTGGAGATATACTTAACTTATTCAAAGATATAATGCAAAAGACAATGCAATAGACTAAATCAAATACATGATTCTTTCTTCTCCTTTTATGCAGGTCCTATTAACACAAGAAATGCTCAAGGTTAGGAAGAGCTGCTAGCATAAGAAGTATTATGCCAAGATTGACACTCAAGTGGGATGTGTCAGGATTGAAAAAATCTTTCTACAGTCCTACAGGAGCAAACATAGACATAAATACTTTGAGGAAACTATATTTTCAATAGCCACTAATTACACCAAAAGGAAATCAAAAATCTGACATAAAACCCTAACAGAAACATCCTGTTTTACGAGCTCTCACCAAAGTTGTTCCCAGCTACATGGGAGCAGAGGCATGGCCTTCTGTGTAGAAGGCACAAAATAAAAAAGTTAAAAGACAAAGTATATTATCAAGTATACAGGTTTTCAGGTGATTAGAGTAAGGAATTACTAAATAAAGGATTAGTAACTAAACTTCTATTTGACCTGTTGTTACTGCCAAAAAAATAATAATAATAATAATAATAATTCTAGCCAGGTTTCAATACCTGTCCGTTTCCCTATGTAAAATATTTTTTATGGACTTCGGCCTGGTATATGAGTATCTACATCACAGAAACAATTGGCATTTAGGTAACCTGACACTCTTCATAAGCACCGTATTTAAAAACAACAACAACAAATCTATTCTACTGCCTAAGTGTACATAACCTGAACAAAATCTTAAATTCACTGCAGCGCTAAGGAAAGGTCATCTCAACAGAGAAATAGAAGATTCTTTGGTAATTTCAAAGAAAAACACTACCATGTCTTGGTTTAAGAAAATAAAAAATAAATAAATAAATAAAAATTAAAAATAAAGATTTCAAAATGCTAAATCTGAATAACTGGTACTGGAAAATAAAATCTAGATTGTATCATTTTTTGTATAAATATCAACTTCCTGTAGATACCTAAAGATCAAAATTTACTATGTACTAATGTTTACTATAGGATGGTATTTACTATCAACTGGATAACAAATACTGTAAATAAAAACAACGGAATACTGCAAATACCTTGGTGAATTTAAATGCTGCAAATAATAAATGCCAAAATACTTGTGACATCCTCTGTATCTGACACTTCATTAATCAAACCGTGCTTCTTGAAAACCACACATTGAAAAATGCTTGATGAGTGAAAAAATCATAAACAAGGTTGAAAAAAAAAAAAGAAAAAAGAAAGATTTGTCATTTTCTTCCATTTCTCCTCTTTCAGCTCCAGTGTGTCAAGGAACCTCACAATATTGCATAAATTGCTTATTGCTTAAATTAGAATTTTAAAAATCCAGAAAAAATGCACACAGCCTGTTATTACTTCACTAAATTACAGGCATTTTACCAAAGAAATAACCTTCTAAAGTATGTGCTGTAGATAAGAGGCTATGGGGGCTAAGATATTTTTTGTGTATAAGAAGCATTAGTCTAAGCCCAGTGCCAGAGAATAGCACAGTGAAATCTGTGATTTACATTAAACTATCTTCCATTTCTACTCTCCAATAAAAAACTATTGTAATGATTTAGGACCTTATTAACATGATTTAGGAAATCTTCCCAGGATTACCCTACATTCCCTTTTTGATATTATAATTCTTATTATGAAGGTCTCAATGTATACGCAATCTCCCACTTGCTAACTAGGGTAATGGCGCAGACTTGTTGATCAGAACAGCGGTTAGAAGGTAAACTATGCTGATTGACCACTGAAATAAAAACTGTGGGTACCTAGTTCTGAAAGAGGTCAGGAAAACGTTCTTCTTACCACTATATTGAGTGCTGATATTTTGAAAATGAGAATTAATCTAGCATGTAGAAGTCATGCCAAAGTATTTCTCCTATCCCTTATCAATACAGAAGCTACACGGATCTAGAGAAGATGCACACGGCTTCATAGAAAGCCTGCAGCGGAGAAAGAGATGCAGAGAAAACGAGCCATTAGATCTGGAAATTAGCCCAAGTGGAAGAAACAAAGCCTGCGTGGAACAGTGAAAAATAATAATAATAATAATAATAAAAAAAAACAAAAAACAGCAAGACCAAAAGAATGGATACTGCACACCTCTTAAGACCAAAAGTAAGTGATGGGAAAACTAAGACAAAAAAACTTTTATGAGATGACTTTTTTGCTTGTATCAGCACCTCACTGGGGTTATTGAAGAAGGACCTTTGGGGTTAGAGAAAAAGCTTATAAAAGCCTATAAGCAGGTACATAAACATTCTAGAAAGCATCAGCATTAGGCCATTTAACACAACATTAAAAGTTTCAGAGAAGTGTTTTTATGCCACTGAGGCTCTGATCCTGGGGGGACTGGCAATAATTTGTGGGAGAGGCCTTATTTCTGTTAAATAGGTAAGTAGCACATGCCCACGAAGCATGCAAGAGAAGCTGCCAGCCTGCGCAAGTTACTCAGTGTGATGAACTTCAACTTCCCTGACATATCCTGGAAGCACAACACAGCCCAGAGAAAGCAGTCTAGGAGGTTTCTGGAGAAAGTGGAAGATAGCTTCCTGACGCAGCTGATTAGTGAGCCTACCAGGGGTGGTGCCCCGCTAGACCTTCTCTTCACAAACAGAGAAGGACTGGTGGAGGATGTGATTGTCGGGAGCTGTCTTGGGCAGAGTGACCACGAAATGGTGGAGTTCACTATTCTTGGCGAGGCCAGGAAGGGAACCAGTAAAACCACTGTACTGGACTTTCGGAGAGCTGACTTTGGGCTGCTCAGGACACTGGTTGGTAGAGTCCCTTGGGAGGCGGTTCTGAAGGGCAGAGGGGTCCAGGAAGGCTCGGCGCTCTTCAAGAGGCAAATCCTAATGGCGCAGGAGCGGTCTGTTCCCATGTGCCCAAAGATGAGCCAGCGGGGAAGAAGACCAGCCTGGCTGAACAGAGAACTGTGGCTTGAGCTTAGGAGAAAAAAGAGGGTTTATAATCTTTGGAAAAGTGGGCAGGCCACTAGGGAGGACTATAAGGATGTAGCGAGGCTGTGCAGGGACAAAATTAGGAGGGCCAAAGCTCATCTGGAGCTCAATCTGGCTACTGCCGTTAAAGATAACAAAAAACGCTTTTATAAATACATCAACACAAAAAGGAGGACAAAGGAGAATCTCCATCCTTTACTGGATGCAGGGGGAAACTTAGTTACAAGAGATGAGGATAAGGCAGAGGTGCTCAATGCCTTCTTTGCCTCAGTCTTTAGCGGCAATACCGGTTGTTCTCTGGATTCCCAGTACCCTGAGCTGGTGGAAGGGGATGGGGAGCAGGATGTGGCCCTCACTATCCATGAAGAACTGGCTGGTGACCTGCTACGGCACTTGGATGTGCACAAGTCGATGGGGCCGGATGGGATCCACCCAAGGGTACTGAGAGAACTGGCAGAGGAGCTGGCCAAGCCACTATCCATCATTTATCAGCAGTCCTGGCTATCGGGGGAGGTCCCAGCTGACTGGCGGCTAGCAAATGTGACGCCCATCTACAAGAAGGGCCGGAGGGCTGACCCGGGGAACTACAGGCCTGTCAGTTTGACCTCAGTACCAGGGAAGCTCATGGAGCAGATCCTCTTGGGAGTCATCATGCGGCACTTGAAGGGCAAGCAGGCAATCAGGCCCAGTCAGCATGGGTTTATGGAAGGCAGGTCCTGCTTGACGAACCTGATCTCCTTCTATGACAAAGTGTCGCGCTGGGTGGACGAGGGAAAGGCTGTGGATGTGGTCTACCTTGACTTCAGCAAGGCTTTTGACACCGTCTCCCACAGCATTCTCCTCAAGAAACTGGGGCGTAATAACCCCAAGCAGAGCTACAGGCTGGGAGATGAGTGGTTGGAGAGCTGCCAGGCGGAGAAGGACCTGGGAGTGATAGTGGACAGTCGGCTGAATATGAGCCAGCAGTGTGCTCAGGTGGCCAAGAAGGCCAACGGCATCCTGGCTTGTATCAGAAATAGTGTGACCAGCAGGGCTAGGGAGGTGATCGTCCCCCTGTACTCGGCTCTGGTGAGGCCGCACCTCGAGTACTGTGTTCAGTTTTGGACCCCTCGCTACAAGAAGGACATCGAGGTGCTTGAGCAGGTCCAAAGAAGGGCGACGAAGCTGGTGAGGGGCCTGGAGAACAAGTCCTACGAGGAGCGGCTGAAGGAGCTGGGCTTATTCAGCCTGGAGAAGAGGAGGCTCAGGGGCGACCTTATCGCTCTCTACAGATACCTTAAAGGAGGCTGTAGAGAGGTGGGGGTTGGCCTGTTCTCCCACGTGCCTGGTGACAGGACGAGGGGGAATGGGCTTAAGTTGCGCCAGGGGAGTTTTAGGTTAGATGTTAGGAAGAGTTTCTTTACTGAAAGGGTTGTGAGGCATTGGAACAGGCTGCCCAGGGAGGTGGTGGAGTCCCCATCCCTGGAGGTCTTCAAAAGACGTTTAGATGTAGAGCTTAGGGATATGGTTTAGTGGGGACTGTTAGTGTTAGGTTAGAGGTTGGACTTGATGATCTTGAGGTCTCTTCCAACCTAGAAATTCTGTGATTCTGTGATTCTATGAAAAAACAAAACAAAAAGCATAGCCCTCTGCCATCAGTGAAGCAGATGAGGTATTCTCAGCCAGCTCTAGGTACCACCATTCAGCTGTGGGGACAGCAGGCTTCCACAGCAGCACGCCAGCTCATGGCTGAAGGCCACAGATTAGAATAAGAACATCATACCCCATACTACTTTATTTGGAAAACACCATCTTGTATTGGATAACTTGTTAGCACTGAAAATAAAAAAATAAAATAATAATGATAATAATAATAATAATAATAATAAACAAAACAAACAAACAAAACAAAACAAACAAACAAACAAAAAAACCCACTAATTACTCCCAGCATTGAGTATGCTGCTTCTGATCCACAGGAACCATCCCATTAAATCAAGAATGTTTGGTCATAAGCCTTCAAGAATATGGCAGGCCTTGCCAGACTGAGGGTAGTGTATTCAGATTCAAGAGGGCTGATGTGTTTAAAAGAAACACCGCTTTCATCATCGTTTAAAGACCTTGAAGTTACTACTGTGGTTCTCCAGTACGGACACTTCTTAATTTAGTCATTAAACTTTCTTAACTTCTTCCATAAGCCTGGGCGTAGAGGTTGAACAAGACAATGTCCTTTAGCAAAAACATTCCACCTTTAAGAAATCTAGCACTGGAAATCTCAGGGGTACTGTTAGTAACATATTTCAGCGAGTAACAGTCATTATGGTTTAAATGAGAAAACAGTATTTTTCTGCTAGTCGGAATTTGTCTCACTGCAATACCTAGCATCCATGGGTTCTTGTTATATCTTCTTCCCTGCTCTGAAGAGCCCTCTATTATCAAATTTCTCTTTCCTTCGTCACTACTTAGAGACTGTGATCATATCATCCATTAACCTACTCTTTGATAAGCTAAATAAATTGAGCTCCTACGTCTTGCTGTAGAAATCACATTTTTCTAATCCTTTAATTAGTCCATGGCTCTTCTCTGTGCCCTCTTCAATTTTTAATCTTTTTTTCTGAAGTGTGGATCCCAGACCTGGAGACCCCAGTACGACATTCACAGAAGCAACAAATACAAAGGTGACACCACTTCTGTACCAACACTTCATGGGCTTGTCTGTGTACCTACATGAGTCCCCTTTGCCCCGGTGTCAGCCCAGGGCCCATGTTTGCATGTTTGACTGCCTTTCTCCCTTGACACTGTTTTACTGTTGGTTTGTTGTTGTTGTTGTTGTTGTTGTTTTTCCCAGATACTGCTCCCCATTCTGTTTCTACCACCTCCTTCCACAGTTCTTAGATGTACATTCTTATGCTTCACCACGCTGAAACATGCATCTCTGAGCCCAGTGACCTGTGCTCTTCATTATTTCATATATCCACAGTTGCTGTGGCATTGGCAAACTTTACTGGCAACAATTTTGTTTCCTAGGGTGTTTCTAAAAAAAAAGACCTGAAAAACTTCTATGTAGTACAGTACCAACTGCTTTTCCCTGTGAGGCAAATGCACAGAAATGTGACTGTTCAATGGAGAATTCCTATTTATCGTTAGATTTTCATCATGTATATATATATATATTTTCCAAACAGTTCTAGTCTGCTTAATGCTTACAAGGTTGGTTTTGAATGAGTTTTGGTTAGTAATCAAGATGTCATGCTATTTCAAGTCAAATGTCTTATGGCAGTCAAAACATTTTAAAGATTATTATGGTTACCTTTTTCCAGACATAACTGTAATTTATGAAATCATGTATTAAATTTGTCCAATATTGATAAATATATTCAAAAGCATATTGAAAATAATTCATTTTTTTATTGAAGCTGTGTTGTAAAACAGAACATGATAGAATTTTCTGTTAAGGTGGAAAATCTAGTTGCAAACTAATGTTCATGTTTCCTTTAATGCTGGTGATGGCAGCGAGACAAATCCCATGAAACTAACTGAAATCTGAGATTTCAAAACCTGATTTACATTCCTAAATCTACCATTGACATGACCTCAGGCAACCTATTTTAAATATGCCTTGCCACCCAATCTAAATAAAAACAAATATTGATGCTTATTCAACTTGCAAAAATATTCCAATTAAAAAGGAACAAAAGTTTTTTGTTGTTGTTGTTGTTTTTTGTTTGTTTTTAATAAGTGTATTTGCACTTTCATCTAATTTCATCTCATACTGTTGCTAATATGGAAAAATCTACTTACAGGGAACAGAGTTTTTAAAAATAAATTAACTTTACAATGCTTGCATTTTAATGTACAGATTAAAATTTGTAGTACTTTGTTCCATATATTGTTGAAATCTCACATAACTTCTGTTTTGTGTTTACATACTGTTAAATAAAACTTCTATAATCATCTTTATTCTATGAATGATTTGAAATCATTTCAACTCCCCCATCAAAACATAACTCCTTTCTATGGGGAGAAGTCCCTGTAAAATATGAAAGATGATTTTAAAAACAAATATCTTTATTTCTGGATTAATTAATTAAAATATTTGATGTGAAAATTCTGGACAGGACCAAGAGGTAAAATTAAAAAAAAAAAAAAAAAAAAAAAAGAGAGTGGATTCCTAAGAATATTAAGACAAATTCCAAATCTCAGGTATGAATCCAAAACTGTCTATATCTCTTGAACTTCTAAGTTGGACTCAGTAATGTCACAAATATAAAGTCTTGCATTATGTTTACTTTATCTTGTTGAAAAAACAAAAGCGATGATAGCAGTAAGAAAACCATATTCATATTAATAGCAAAAAATACTGAACTAAAATACTATTTACTCCAGCAAAATGCCTGCATGTTCACACACATGAGAAGAAAGGAATAAAGAATGCAGCATATGACTTAATAATTAATTACACAGTAAATTTCAACCTCCAGTGGAAAACCTCTAAGCACTTCCCACACTACTCATCAGTGCATTAAGCATTTCCCAGATACACTGACTTTTTTTGCTAGCTGAACAAACCACAAGTTTTCACTTGCCTCTTGCCAGATGGCCCATCCATTCCCGGAACAACCTGGCAGCCCTTCTCTTTCTTGAGCACACACAGTCAGGATGTGATTCCACCCCAGGAATCAGCACTACACCATGCAATGGCAACAGTCATTCCTTATTTCAGGTTAAAGGTATAGAAAAGATATTGGTACTTGTACTAGGAATAAGTACTGAGACTTGCTTTGTGAGATGCACACACACAAAAAAAAACTTGTAATCATATGGGATTATTTGATGATAATGGCACTCCAGGCTGGTAAAGGCCAGGGCTCTCTTGCAAGTAGGCACCCACAGGTGGATCCAGGGTTTTACTGCCTGCCAGATTTTAGCGGATGTAGAAGAAATCATGAGGCTGATCAATGCCAGGAATATGGAAGTTATCCCCGTTTATCTGAAGAAATTGAAGGTGGGAGTCGTGTATAAACTCAGGTGAGATAAGATGGAGCAGGGTAGGCTTGAGTGAACACCATCCTTCACGTAAATTTTATTTTGGACCGATCAGAAATCCCTCTTCAAATACTACATACTGAGTATTAACAGGGCATTATCTCTATAGACATCTAGGAAATACAGGACATGTAAATTATACATATATTTATGAACTCAGCTTTTCAGATAAATTCAGTGCATTTTAGTTTTTGCTTTATCACTAACTAAGCTGACTGAAGTAATGGAATTACTGCAAAAGAGACACCTTGATATCACTGTCACCATGCTGTATTCCAGTCTCTCTTCTCATAATAGGAAGCTTTGTTAGCAAAATTACTGTGCCTAGATGGAGCTGTAGTTAAATACATTCTAGCACAGGTTACTTTTGCAGTTCTGTGTGGAGAACCACTACTGCTTTCTAGTAGAATTGACAGGTTTGTATCTCATTAGCCACAAGCTGTTTCCAGTCAAGAAAGGAAGAAAGGCTTTTTTTTATTATTATTATTATTATTTTTTATTTTTATTTTTCTATCCCAAAATCATGGCTTATCTGCTTTTACAGATTTTAAAACTGATTTTATCTCAGTATGTGACAAGACCATGGGTGGCAGAATAATTACCATTATTTGGTCCAGTTTGGAAACATTTGTCTTGTGAGTTCATCTCACGCTTATTTGTTTATGTTTTGGGGTGGGTTTTTTTTGTACCTTTTGCAATTAAAATGAAAGCTCTTTAATGAGTTCAACACTTCAGTTTGATGGTTAGGTTATATACTCTAATCAATTTACCAGGCTAATTATAAATGTGATTTGGTGGCTATAAACATCGAGAAAACAGATTTATCTCTTTAATTCTGTTTCTGCAGAGGTCTGTTTTTGTAAGAAAAATTATGTTATAAATTATGAGCTTCACCGTATCAGTAAAGCATGCTTTGCCTACTCCTTTCACTATTTGTCAGAAGGCCCTAAAAAGAAACATGTTTGGAAATAGAGGAGGGAGAGCAAAGAGGTGACAGCAGTAAGTTAGCAACCTTCTGGCCCACTGACTTCAGCTCCTCCTGCAAACCTAGCTGCCCATCGGCTCAGTGAGGCAAATCAAGTTTATCATCACATGTGAGGGGAAAAATAAACCTTGTAGTTCTATTCATTTTCACCCAGCCAGCCTATAGCACAGATTAAGTATGAAAAACATTCATCTTTGTCTTTGACTAGGTTAAATGGCTTTTCCTAATTTGTTGTCTTAAGTAGTGCTAATTTAGTCCCACGTCTGGATTGCTTGTTTATTTTAGAGTTGATGCCTAGAAAGAGTGTCCTGTAAATTGTTTGCTCACTGAAGAAACAGTGTTTAAAAAAAGAAACAAAACAAAGAGGATGAAAAAAGTGTGCGCTCTGGTAGCTATGACATGCTCCAGTAACAAAACCACTTGCAGAGAAAATCAGAGTTAATGAGAACACTGCAGAAACTTACTATGCAACAGGAGGGTTAGGAAAGAGAGAAGAAACAATTCGGGGGAGAAAAAAAAAAAAAAAAAAAAAAAAAAAAAAAAAGTTACCCCCAGACTGTGCATTCGAGGTTGTTGAGCTTTCTCAAATGTTTAAGCAATTACTAAAATATTCCAGAGGACAAGAGCACACTGGGATAGCCACTGATTTCAGACTATAAAAGTTATGTTACACACAGCGATAAACAAGCCTTTGTTACTTCTTGCACTCCTGATGTTTCAGGTATATGTTTCTACAACAGCAGCTAACTCGAGATATAATTGATTCAGTTTCCATTACAGTGAAACAGATTGCAGATATAAATGTGAGAAAATTACATATTTAAGTATTTAAGTACAATTATTCCATAAAGATAAACAGGAAAAAGTAAGAGAGAGACAGTGAAACAAAAAGCATACACACAGACAGTGCTGTTTCCTAGGAACCTTGCATAAACATCTAGTATTTTTTAACTCTCCTCAGATTATTGCCATGGCATTCTTTGCTTATGGAGAAGAATAACTAGTGTTTTTTATTTTTTGAAAAGGGAAAAAGGCATTTCCCTCCATCACTCCAAATTACTGATGGAAGTTACAAAACCCAAAATAATTAAAGTGAACTTCATCTTCCCATGACTGTGGCAGCACACTACTGAAACTTCTGCTTCTCATAAGTGCAAATGTGGCTTAAAGCTTTGTGTTGTTTTCTGCTTTGAAGAGCTATGCACAGCTCTTTGTGCCTCTGCAAACTGTAAAGTCCTTCTCTAAAAGCAGATAGGTACCCAGTTCTAACGGAAAGAATAAGGAACTAGGTACTTCATTTCTTTGAGGATCTGGGCCATGCTGTCTTCACATTTCGGTTCTGAACGTGTAAAATGAGAATAATGGCACTTTCTTGCTTCACATCAATGTTCCATGAAGAAAATGTACAAACAAAAATTATGCAGAACCCAGATAACAGGGTGATGGAAGAAACACAGGTAGCTACTACGATGGTGACAAATATACCACCTACGCATTCAACTCTATCAAATCTACCACTAGCTACAATTTCAGAACTTACTGTGTACTTTCCTCTCCCCACGGCTAGGAATTTCATCATGCTGACTAGTACTTCTCCCAGTTAACACACCAAAATGGTACAGAAGTCTGTCTAGGACTTTTGTTGGTATCAAGCATTATCAACTTCACATCCATTATTTACACGGTCACTCAGACTTGGTACCCAAATACCTCCTGTTACAATTGTAACTCATCTGTTTAATTTTCTCTGAGTAACAAATGAAATGAAGTTCTGGACATTAAATAATAATAATAATAATAATAATTGAGCTGTAAAGATGTGACCTGCCATACTTGTAAGGACCGACCAACAACCACTCTGTACAGGGTTATTGGGGTGCCTTCCTCTTGCACAAGCAGCCAGATAGCAAAGCCAAGGACTTTGCCTTTGCATGATGAACAGGTTCTGCCGCCTAAAGACAGGTTCAGCACACAGGTACAACAGAACTGGAGCCAGGGCTCAGTGTTTTTCAGAAACAACAGAATATTTAAAGGGCTTTATGGATGAAGTGAAATCCATATTTGGAAATGTAAAGCTTGCCAGCATAGTAAAATCATAAGCAAAGTAAGATCATAAGCTAATGATGCCATTTCTACAATGACCAATGAAACTAATATAGATTAGAAATTTATCAAAATATATTTTCAGTAGGAATATATACAAAATTCTAGCAATATTAGCCCAACTCAAAAAAGCAGCTTCTGCAGAGAATGGAGGAAAGCTTCTATCTCATTCAGTTTAGGCTTCCCTCCCGCCCCCCAAAAAAAAAAAAAAAATCATGCATGTAAAACAGTGGCCAAGGAGTCTGTACAACTCATCTTTGCTATGTTGCAGCTTCATATTTCTGTTTTGTATTTTCAGCTTCAAGAGTGGTTAATCCAGCCACTTCTCAAGAGCGCTAGCTCAATACCATGATTTGGGGTCCTCTGTCAAAAATTAACTACCATACTGCAACATACCATCTGGAGACAGCATTCACGCTGCAGCCTACACGTTGCTTTCTGTCTTCTAAGTAGTTGATTCCCAACAAATACATAGTTAAAAGGATAAATTTCTTTGCTTTGGATACTCTTGCATTGTGGAAAGTCTCTGCAGAAGGAAAGCCAGGCAAAATGAGTAAGTGGCAATTTAAAGTAAAAGCTCCAATTCCGTTATGTGGCTATTTTTTCTTACGCAAGATGGTATACAAGATTTTATCTTTATACAAGATTCTTATTTTGAAATGCTCCTGTCACAATGTTGCTCAAAGAACAAGCTCTGAGGGGGGAAGGAGGGAGGAAGCAATCAATCCCATTTTAGATTGACTGGTTACATTTTATCTGGCCAGCAATGGTGCATATGCAGCGATATCATGAAAAGATTTGAATAAACTGGGAATGTTCATTTATGCATTTTTATGAAATACAGTGTTCAAGTAACATCAGTCTTTTGGGTATTTCCTTACCAGAATGACAGAGCACTTTATTCTGCACTGTGCCAGTGACTTGATTAATAGCCAGGTGGCAGAACTGTTGTGAACAGCCTCCATTTTTGGCACACACAGGAGCCTCACACCACCGTACAGGACCTCACACTGCCTACTCATACTGGAGGCAGCAGAGAGTGGTCAGCAAACTGGAAAGCCGGAACAGCTACTCAGGTTCAGAGTAAAGTCTCCAAGTGGGATATTTTTTTTTTGGGGAAAAAAAAAAAAAAAAAAAAAAAAAAAAAAAAAAAAAAAAAAACTAGGTGTGGGAGGAAAACAGTCTGAATAGTTTACCCAAAGGACTACAGAAGAAAGAGGACTTAACATTGCTGATTTTTCTAAGGTGACTGTAACAGAACCAGGGCTGCCTACACCCAGCATCCTATCAGTGAGCTAGCAATTCTGAAGAGTGTAAGCCAAAAACGTTTTCTGAGACCAACATTATTCTGATATGCAACAGGACAATAGGAAAACTGTCTGAGCCTAAACATCACGGGAAGACATATACCAATAATGTAAAAAAAAAATGTAAAAGATGCAGCTACATGTACTATCTGACTTTACATTGGAAGTTCTTTAGATATATTGAACAACAGCCATGCAAATGTTTTGTAATTATAAAATACTGTAAATTAAAACATCATGCCGGTGTAATTTGAATCCAATGTGTTAATGAATGATCCACTAGTGAGTAGAACTTATAAAACTTCTTATAAACTTATAAACTTACAAAAGAACTTACAAAAGTTCTAAGACTGACTGCAATTAAATGCAGTGTAAAGCACAGCATTTTCACACATTTTCCATCCAGTCTCCATGTGATAAATCATTGCAAGCCACAGATGTTTGTCACTTTCTTCAAATGACTCAGTAGTTGACCCTCTTGAAGCCCACTGCACTTACACCAGTGCAAAACAAAGAAAAAAAAAAAAATCAAAATGAATACAACTGTGCTGATGCACTCCAGCCTGGCACAGCACGGTTACAGTTCTGGGAAATAGTCACAAGGCCTGAACGAGCATTTGGTGTGAGACATTTTCTTCTCAGTTCCTCAAAATTCCCAGAAATTGCAGATAAGCATCCAAAGGCTTACATGGTTATCAGAACTTAATTCAAAACCTATCTATTGTTTAACAGGCATTATTATTATTATTATTATTATTTTAAAAAAAGAAACCAGGAATTACTTAAGATGAGAGAAATGTGGGTCTATAAATATATTTTCCTAGTCTAACAACAAACTTTTCCATATCTAGAAAGGAAATACTCAAAAAAAAAGTGTCCTGAAGCAATGCACAAAGTTTAAGGCAATACACTGACCATCCCTTTTTCAAGCACATGGAATCCAGAAGCAGTTTCACAGGTAAGTAAGGGGGTGAGAAAGAATGAAATTACCAACCATGGTTCTACATAAATTATTAATAGGGTATCTGATCTTCCTCAAGGAAGGAATTACCAGAAAGAGGAAAAAGACACACAACTTTTTAAGAATGACAAAATAAATAAATAAATAAATATTACAGTCTCAAAAAAGCCATTTCTCTATCCTGAATGCCATTTGAAAGGTTGATAATCAAAACCAGCAGATGTCTATCTCTCCCCTTGTAACAAAAGTAGGCAAACAGCTAAGAAATGAGAAAACTACAGCCATAGTCAGATACACTCACAAAAACAATACAAAATCACTCAATCCTAGACTGAGTTTATCAACCCAGAACAGCATTCTGAGAAACAGCTATTTAGATGCTCCAGGATTAGTATGAAGATTCAGCCTATTTAGAATACTGCAAGTGGTGGAGATTCCTCATCACCACCCTTACCTCCACCCCTTTATTTTGTCTATTTTTATAAGAAGGGAACTTTCTATACAAAGCTTCAGTATGGAGCACATGTCGAATAACAGCTAATGCACTGAAATAGCAAATGAATCATTTGCATAGGCTTGTTAAATCAGATCTACGGGTTTTCTGTTTAATCCTACATGTGTCATCTATTCTGTGAATTGAGAATTTATTTAAGTTATTACTTGTTAATAAGCTGCCACTGCCTGGTCAAACTGTCTACTGGATGTTTGCAACCGTTGTCAGATTTTAGAGGTTGAACTCACATTATTCAAACTTCCTTACACCTTGGAGTGCCTAACAACATCTCAGGTGAGCGTCTGTCCACAGGCAGCATGTATTAGCCTTTCATTCAAGTCAGATATTCAGCTGATCTGCTTGCAGAACCTGTGCTGACCTCACAGATAATTCAGTAGCCTAATCATAGCTTCTCCCACAGCTCT
Source organism: Oxyura jamaicensis (assembly GCF_011077185.1). Lineage (NCBI taxonomy): Eukaryota > Metazoa > Chordata > Aves > Anseriformes > Anatidae > Oxyura > Oxyura jamaicensis. Next base: position 96,766,759 of record NC_048893.1, read on the forward strand.
ACCCTGTTAAAATCTTGGCTTGAAATACTCTGGGGATACATTAAAGCTTCTAACCTTAATATTGGGTTGAAGATATTTTTGTTGGATAAAGTAATGCTTAAGGAAGGCTGTAGGAATTCAGAAATAATTCAGGACATTGCTTTGGCTAAAGGAAAAGTAGAGATAGATTAAAACATCAGAAATAACAAATTGTCCCAAAGTGTAAAAAGCATTTTTCTTCAGAAAAGTCAAAATACTTTACTTTTAAGTTTTCTAGATTAAACATTCCAGTGAAAGAGAATTACACAACAATAACAAACAAACAAGACCACCAACCAAAACAACAACAACAACAACAAACTGAAATCAGGAGATCTGGTTCAACTTTTTCCTCATTTTGTCATGATCCCTCTAATCATTTCCTTGTTCCCATCTATGAAATGTTTCAAATCTACTGGAAAAAAATGGTCTTCAACTACTGAGGCACCAAAACAGAAAAAGAAGTATTCTTGCATCTCCCTAGAAATTGTTTTCCCTTCTCTCTTCATCTTTAAAATAGACCCTGGAGCTTGAAATCCAACATTCAGGTAGTCCATCTGGCAAGGACATTTTTGTCCAGCTGCCTATCTACTTTCTGTAGCTGTACTTTCAGCTTTGTCTTAACACCTCCTGAAATTTCATCCAGGAGATGCTAAGACAGCAGAAGATGCAGGTACACAAGTCAGCTCCAAATAGCGCTGTACTTTGAATGTGTTTGTAACCTCAGAGGGTACTGTGGAATCCCTGAATACAAAGATACAGATCCCCCAAAATGTAACATCACCGAATTGCTCAGCCTTATTCATATGTGCCCCCGCAAAAGCTCACTTAGCACGTCAAACCTTCTGTGTTGAAACAGCAGCTGGAATTTTCCACTGTATAAAACAGCCAAGAAAAGTGAAAATGAAGAGTTTTAGGTTTGTCTTACTACATGTCCACACAATATTTTTTATTCTTGTTAAAATATAGAAACAGCACATATCAGATGTGTTTGCAGATATACACACAAAGAAACAGGAGGGGGGAGCAAAGAAGAACAGTGATAGAGACATCAATAAAAAACATTTTTTTTTTTTCCCTGTGAACTTACCTCCTTTCTACTTCAGACTGTACATTTGAATTACAATTGAACAGTGCATTTAAAACAAACTTACTTTTTTTTTTTTTTTTAAATCTGAACAAAAGTACCAATCGTTGCGTTAGTACATCAAATAACTCCTTGCTACCCTGACTTCAGTTTTCAGTGATCTGTTCAGTTTGCTTCAGATTACACATAATCCTCAAATACAAATACAGAAAAAGCAAAGGTAGAAAAATCAGATTTTGATCAGAGATGGTAAATGCAACGTTATACTTGCCTGTTGTAATCACCAAAACTCTGGTAGTAATGCATCTCAGTAAAATATTCTAGTAAACAGGAATTGACGCCAACTTAGACGCTTAAGTTGTGTAAACGTAACGCAATGTGGACAAATAAAACTTCCAAGAGAATTCCTTTAATAACACACATTTTCTATAAAATATATTGGGGTGGGGAATAAAAAGCAGTACTATCTTAAAAGCAGGGAAGTATGCGGTTTTGGTCTGAACTGGCGCTCCCTTAATGACTTTCTGTTGATCAATACATACAAGCATCACAGCTAACTGGGAACATTCCCTGCAAAAGCAGCTCTGCTTCTCACAGAACAAAAGCCTGAATGATTACTACAAGGTTTTCCTCTTGCGATTCCCTGTACATTCAGGGAGTTTTCATTACTGGTGATTTCAACCATCACGTCAATATTTACCTCCTTTCCTGCTTGACTCTCTTTGTAGCAGAGACTAGATGTCTGAAATACAGCTCTGCTAAAGCCAATGAAATAATAGTTTCAAAACTTAGTACTTCATTTACTTTCCTCTTTCAGTTTATAAAATAAAATAACACCAAATATTCCATCCTGAGAGTGCCTGTTTTATACAGTTCTAGTAACCCTTTTGAGGGTGGCACCATACTATGAACTACAAAATTACCCAGGCCTACATTTGCAGGTTCCGGAAGCCAGGCTAGGTCACTTGAATTAAGGAGATGAAAGGCAATTTACACCTAGTGTATACGGGACATATTCCTTTGTCCTACACACTTGTTGCTTCAACACTTGCTCTTTTTCTGTGTTCTATATCAGTCACAGTGAGTGGCTGATTCCCTTCCAACACCACCATTTGTGTTTCAGAAAGATGAAGAAGGCTTCTTGTGGTGCAAGCTGCTGAGTGAAGGGAATCTTTTCTCAAGTGACTAAGGCTTTTGTCAAATTTCATCTGGGAACCCGGGGGATTTGCTTCTAGTAGAAGATACAGGAAGATCAGGATTGCATCCTGCTACTCTTTCCTGTACCTGGTCCCTAACAAGCCTTGTATGCTGATCAGTTGTAGATGCGACTCTAATTCTGCACAATTTAGATATCATTTTATGTAAAACTACACAAGACTTTGGTGTACTTTGAAATAAATCACTTACTCTACTGACTTTCTTATTTCTTCCCTACGGTCTATGAAATATCTATTGATATGGCAGCACTGATCTGCAGCAATTCTCCCCGCTGACTTCATCCAGCAAGCTGCTCATGAATCTAGCAGATGTTTCAGTTGTCTAGGCCAATGGAAACCTTATGGACCCTTTTTTCTTCATCTCCTCCCAGGAGCAAATGTTAGTACAGCGGATATCTGGATGCGTGCCATGTAGCAACAGAGAAAGGAAAAAGCTGCTGTGGCTTCTCTAAGCATGGTGCTGTATACTGATGGTAATTTTTTTTCTGGTATTCTCTAAGAGGGTTATTTACAGATGCCACACTCCTTATATATAGCCAAACGCTAAATCTGATTTGCTTATTTATTTTTAATATACACCTTGACTTCCCCTGTTGTGTTATTGAGTCTCAAATTATTAAACAGATTTAAGAAAAATATGTTCTTGTGTTATACATTTCTTTCTGCCAATACAAATTTAGAAGCGCCACATGGTAGTGCAAGCTGCATTCGGCATTGTGCCCCTTATAGATTGTAAAGACTATCTCAAGGAAATTGTTAAGGGGATTTAGGTATAGAAAGAATGTCACTTTTTTAATTTAAAATAGATTAATTACAAGGAAGTGATATGTCTGAATTCTCTAGCTGCCTTCAAAAATAGCTACATGGAAAATCTTTTATTTGCTATTATCACTTGACCTTGCTTTCACAGTAGATGCAAGGCACACTCTCTTATTCAAAGTCTCTAAAGTTTTTATTCCAGAATCTGTTTCTTTTTCATCGTGACCTTTGGATCGCTTTCATTTGTGAGAACTTAACATAGGGTCTCGGATTTCCAGTGTTCTTTGAATAAAAAGCTTTAACCTGGGTATCATGTTTGTCTGAAGTTCTTGTCCTTAGTGTTCTTAAAGGTAATGAGTTGGCTTAACAAAAGGAATCAGCAGAAAAACATGTATTTTTAGATACAGGCATTTGTTAACACACTGTGCACGAGCCGTTAAATTCTGACTCCTCAAAAAGCAGAAAAAGGGAGAGGACTGGTGTACTTGCATGAAGCCAATGGCAGAACAATGAACTCAGAACTGACTTCTGAATTTCTAGAACAGTTCAATATTACCGTTAGCTTCAATGTCACCTGGAAATAAATCATTTTTTTTTTTTTTTTTTTTTTTTTTTTTTTTTTTTTTAGTTTATCAAAATGGTCTATGTTATGTCACAAGGCCAAAAGGATAACTTTATTTACCAACCACCTTCCACCCTATTTCTCAGGAAATAATTCATTTAAAAACAAACAAACAAACAAACAAAAACACTTTAATATGCGCCTTTACTTACTAATGCAAATTTTCTGTCTTCCATAAATGTTTTGGTAAGGCACAAAGAATTCTTTAAACACTAAATTTCACTCAAGATCCATAAACTGATTTATCTGCTTTTTTAATGCAGTTCATTTGCCAGCTCCATAAACAGATATTCTGACTGCTAAGTTCTACTTAAAAAGAAATATTAATTTTTATTTAAAAACCTGGAAACCCAATGAGCTAAAATAGCTGTCTTATTGCTTTAATATAGGAAAGTTTTAGTGAATTTTATAACATATGAAACACAAGGAGTCTCTGCAATTACAATTTTTTAAAAATCCACTGAAATGCAAGAAATCGGCAAGTATATTGATATGTACATTAAAGTAATTTTCTAGATCAGTGAATCCATGTCAGTAATGGTTGACTAGATTTCCTACTTGGCTGTAAGAATCTTTTAGTTGAAGTCTTTTATTTTGTAATTTACTGAATCATTCTAAAGGTTATTTGGTACCTAACAAAATGTTGACTTGAATTCCAGGGATTCTTCTGGAAAAGAGTGTACAACACTCATTCTGCACATTGCTGAGAAAACGTTTGCTTGCATCAAATTCAAAGGATTGCCAGCAGTTGTGGTAGTGGTCACATCAGCATTACCTTACTTAGTGCATTTTACATAATATATTTATATAAAAATGACTTTTTCAGGGTTAAATCATAGCATTTTTTCTCATGACCAAAAAGGAGTGCTAGTGTACATATATCTGAAGGCCAGCAAGGAAAGCGCTGTTGGAGTGACCCTATACCAGGAGAAAAGTGCAGTGTAGACAGAGGTTTCCTTGCTGAATGACAAGCATCTCTTTAATAAACTTCGATCTAGCTAATGTGGGTGTTAGTATCTAAGATGACATGACCACACAGACAGTTGTTACCTGAATCAGTGCCATACCCACCTGCCTATATGAAAACAAAGCCCAAGTTCGCTACGTGATACTGCTGTGAGGCAGGAAGAACAATGATTCAGCAAGTGAAGATAAGCTGTCCCCTCTCTGAGGGCGCAAGCAGCAGCAATATTCATGAAAGGAGGATATGGGGCAGCCACAGGTATGCCATTTCCTTAATCACCCTAAAGGATAAATTATTTGAAAAACTAACAAAAATGCTACTACGTAATTAGGAAATGCAAGGAAAAGGAGATTTTTTCAATTGCATCTATTATCGTAGAGCTGTCAATTTAGCAGCCCGGCACTTTGTGAGCTGCCAATCGCATGCAACATTTACATGACTCTTCTTGCAGTTGGCTCTTCTGAGCATTTGTTAATTACATTAGTATTGAGTGTTTATGGGTTTTAACTGAAAGAGGAAAAGGAAAACAGAACAAACATGAATTGAAATGCCTTAAACTACACTAAAATTTCATTTTCAAAAATTACTCATGTACAGGCTTGCCCATACTCTGTTTAAAAAAAAAAAAAAAAAAGGGTCTTCCATTTGGTGTAAGACTTCATTACATGGAAAAGGAGGGTACCTGATATAATTCAAGAAACTCAGTTACCAGCTTCAATATAGAGTTGTTTTTTTTTTCTTTTAATCTCAGCAGTTACCACAACTAGCCTAAACAGACACACGCTCAAATTAGAGAAATATAAATGTCAAAGACCACATTTGCACAGCAGGAAAGGGCAGGAGAGGGGAGGAAGTGACACAGACAAACATCTGTTGCACAGATTGAGACAACTTGACTCTTTCTGGAGAGCAGAGAATTTTTCAGAGGTGAAGAAATGACAAAGCAATACACTGTGTGTTTCAAGGTGGTGGAACATAAGTAAAATGCACGTTTTTGATCTTTTGACGTTTGAATGTAGTTTTTTAAAATGTATTCAACTAACTCTTGGGCTTATGACTTCACAATTAGTATAAGCATTTCATCACGTTTAAATCACATTGTGTTCTATGTCTGAGTAATGTCAATTCTTTCTAGTTGGTCTTTGGCTTTGCTGATTTTTGTTTTTAACTTACAACAGCAGAAAACGTAACATGAGTATTTCTAGATCTTGTTGCCTGTTTATATCTAAGTCTTCTTCTTGTTCACACAAAGAGCGTTCTTCTTGGCATTCAACCACTCAGCAGCTAGAATCCCTGCCTGAAAAACACTGAACAAGGGGAAGCTAAGAGGGGAACTCTTTTTCTTTGAAGAGTTTCTTTGCTTTGGGTACCAAGACTACTGTATTCTCATGACCACACATTTGTTTGTTCGCACTGCCAAAGCAGATAAGCAAGCACATAGAACACTACATGTTTTATTAAGATTGCCACTGCACGTTTTATACCCACACGTATCTATGTGTATGCTGCACAGACAGACCCCTTTGACTGCAGCCATTATGGAGTAGCTAGTTTTGATCTGAAGTAGTTAGGCTTGGCACATGAAGACTTGGAAGTTGTTTCACTTGGGACGGGAGGCAGATGACAGAGTGGGGATTTTCTGTGATGAAGTCCTACCAATTTGAAACGAGTGCAAAAAGTTCTAATTCCCTGAGCACAGAGCACATGAAACAACAGAAAAGGTGACTTTGCCCATGGTTCAAATCTTTTCTCTGTCACTTCTCTGCCTCAAAGTGTCTGTAACACTTTGATTTTTTTTTTCTCCAGTCTGTACTCCAGTGCTTGCTCAGTGCTTTCAGTCCAGAATAGACACCTGGCAGAAGCTAAGTGCTAAAGTACCAAGTCCTACAAAAGCTCATTTATTCTGTTTCTCCATTTCTGACTAAGAGCAAGCACAACCATTTCCACAATATACTTTGATATGCAGCATAACCTTCGGTTTTAATTATCTTCCTGATCTTCTTCCAGAGAACCACTAACACAAAATCATATCAACTAAATGTCATGAGTAAACTAAATTCCATTGTCACTGTGTATCTTCCATGTCTTTCCTCTGGGACAGGCAGCTGTGGGGTAGTGACAGAGTCCTTTTAGGCACTGTTATATTGTTTTTTCTAAACTATCTTAAGTTCAATAGTTACATATCTCCATTTCAAGAAGATACAACAAAATCCATAACAATATATTTCTAAACCCTTAGGGAAAAACTACCTTTTCTTTAGGCTTGTGCTTTTTGATATTATAAGTGCTGTTTTATTCACTTTTGGATATTGTTCCTTCTGCTCAACTAGCAATCAGAAGAACAGTAAAAATGATAGTAACGAAGAAATCTTTAGCATTACACACTGTATAGTAAGCCTCAGTGAATTCTCCTGAGCACCACAGAATTACAGTTTATTACAAGCACATATAAATCTTTCCTATTGAATTTTCTGGACTTTCCATTCTTCAGTTCTCCCAGAACATCTACTGCTGAAAATAGATTTATCACCAACATAATGGCAATACAAGTCAGACAAAAGACAGAAGAAATCTAGCTCACTAAAATAAACTACTCCTAAAATAAATAAATGCATTAAAAATGGAATAAAAGAGGATTTGATCCTCTCAATTAATTAAATCATATATAAATTAGATACTCTTCCACTTTTAGTTTATAATTTCTGCAATCAAAAAGCAGTTGCCCTGAAGCCTTTTACCAAATATGCCTCTGATGCGTGACAGACTTAGATCATCAGGCTATGAGTCTACCTTGCTATTTCATTGGCAGCAGTCTCTAGAATATCTCTGCTTCTTTTCTGTAGATGCTCATTTCCCCTGCCAAGTTTTGGTTACTGTGCCCTGCACAATGCTTCAATGGTTAGGTTGGCCTGACCTTGAACTGAATCTATGAGTTGATCCAATTTAAATGGTCCTAAGCTGGCTGGCAATCAGTCAGCAGAATCAGTACGTGAGCTGAGGTGGTGGACAAAGACAAGATGTAAGGACTGGGAGGAACTTTTCTTACATCAACTTGTAGCAGAGAAAACTGGCACTAGATTACATTCCTGTGATTTCCTGCGTGCAAGAGAAACTTATGTGCAGATAACACAGAGTAAATATTCACTTAAGAACAGTGTGATATGATTGTAGAAGATGACTGAAAACCCAGCCTGAGAGTTTTCTTACTTAACATTACACTAGGCTTACAGGGGAAAATAAATAAAATACATTAACAGTTCACTAAGGAAGTTTATGCCTTTAAAAGACCAATGATAATTGGTTGATTTTCACTAAAATGAAATTCTGCCTTTTGTTTTGAGCAGAATAAAACAAGGTGACTGTTAGGATGTCCAAACAAGCCCCTGTTATAGCATCTGTTCTTTTGAAAGACACTGACATTATTTACACTGCTTCTTGGCAATTTATTTTGAAAGATTAAATATGCTGTAGCTAGTGCATCTCATCCTTCTTGCATGGAAACTTTCCTTTCTGGGACTATATTCAGGTCCTCAGATCGTGTTCTCTGTAACAATTTTTAATGGCCTTACTTCATGACAACAGGGAAAAATAAATAAAAGTGAGACCATGCTTATGTTTTTAGCAAGAACCAGTTATATAAAGCTGCTGGAAAACACCACTGACCAATAAAGACAATTTGTTTTTATTTGCCTAATCTACCTACAATAGGCAGAACAGCTCCATCCAAATATTACATCAATAAAATATTTAAAACAAATTAACCTACTCTAAAGAAGCACAGAAGTAATAATTAAGAAACTCAGTTGTACTTCTGATGTGGGATTTGCATAAATATTTCTAGTTTTTCATGTTATGCCATATGGAAAAAATCATCCAAAGATTCCAAGAGCTGAAGCTTCAATGAAAAAGAAAAACAACACCAAAGAACAAGAGACTTGTCACAGGATAACAAGAGATAGTCACTTCACTTACTTCTTCATATAGAGATGAAAATGTGAAGGAAAATTGTTTCACCACTGCTGCATTCTGACTCATTTGTTCCAAAAGCCACCTCAAATCCCTTAAGCTGCTGCTATGACAGCAGCAGAAGCACAAAAGCTCTGTTCTGGTCTATATTTGAGAACTGATACAATGATACAGAAAACTCATTCCATGTTGACTGCTACAACTACTGCTGTTACAGACACAGTTGCTCCAGGCCTCATATACAGAAGGACAACATCCCAGCTAAGAATGAAAAAGAATCAACAAAACCAGCAGCCCCCCTCTGCCCCAGAGCAGTACCACATTTGTTCGCATACAGCAAGCTCTGTTCCAGAAGACTGGAGCAAGCCGTAGGGCAGAGGCAGCACTTGGGGAAAGCCCCACGTGCCCGCTCCATGCTTCTGCTCTGCTTGCACAGAGCAGATACGGGGCTCCTGCACAGAGCCCAGCGCATTGCCAAAGTCTGTGCACGCCTCCTGTGCGGGGAGAGGTCTGCCTGGGGCTATCCTAGAGAGAAACGGGGTTTGCAGCTGCCTCCTGGCTCTGAAGTGAGATGCGTGGCCTGGCCTTCAAGAAAGGTTGAGCTGCTGAGCTGCACTGTATTAAGTGAAACTTAATGGGGAGACCTGAGGGGACGTCTTTCCTGCTGCACTGAACGCACAAGGAAAACTTGGACAGTATGAATAAATGCTGATATTCTTACTATTGTAAAAGATGGATTAATTTTTTGCTCCCAAATGACAGAAATCAGAGACATCTAATGAGAGAGATGACAACATCTCAAGAGCTACGGTAAAAACAGCTATATTGAGAAAACCCTTCACCTCTCCTCACTGCTCCAGGCAATGTTTGCTAGCTCCGCCAGCCAAGAAAGTTATCCAGGGGAGTAAATTTGTTGTTGTTATTCTCCCTTATATGCTTACAGATGATGCAACAATACTAAAAGTATAAAATAACAAAACAGGGATAAAAAGTAGAAGTTAATTTTTTCTAGCTTTCATACAGCTGCCCAGTGTGGCTGTACTATTCCTAATGAAAAACGAAAGCCATGTCTGTCCTCCAAGCAAGCACTCTCACAACAAGCCAGAAAAAGCTTTGATGGAACATCCACAGATAAATGACCACAGAAGATAGGTCACAGACGGCAAAAGAGTTCTACCCCCATCTCCATCTTCTATTTATGGCCTATGTGTAGGCTTTAATTACTTTTAAAAAACATCCAGGGGAAATTTATATAGAATTGTCTTAAATGTGAAGACAATGTTTGCCTCAAAAAAAGTACATTACATAGAAATATGATACAATAATAAAATATTAATAATAAAAAATAAACAAAAATTAGTTGGAACGTTTAGAACATTCAAACACAACAGCAGAAATGTAGGAGAGACCAACAATATAAAATATATTGCAGAAAACACTGAACAGGCTGAATCCGATGCAGTAAGTCAGAAAGCTGGCATAGAGAGGAGCAGCCGAGTTGGACTATAGACAGAGAACAGTTAAATCTCTGCTTTGGGCAGACTACCTGCAGATGACTGAAACACAAGAAAGCCAGAGACAAAAGATTATGACAAGATGTCTGAAAGCCACAAGCAATTTTTAATGGGTCTTTAATATGCCTAACTTGACTTATGCATAAGACCTATTTTCAAAAGGCAGATTTTAGTATTTGCTGAAATACTGGAAACTATGAGTCAATTTTAAAATTTCTTATGTAATAGCTTAGGTGTGAACAAGGCTTTTAAAAACAAAGAATGACAACAGGTTGAGGTGTAGCAATAACTGGAAATGAAAAAAAAAAAAAAAAAAGGAAATGTTTCAGAGAAAATTGGATGAACAGGGAGAAGGGTGAAAGAACAAATTCCATCAGAAAGTGCTACTATGTCAGCACTGAAACATTTCACAGAAGTGTATCAATTCTGATTATGACATTCTGCTTAGAAGAAAATTTTAGAATATTTGAAACATTAGAGAGGCACATTTTGAATTTGTATTTAGAAATACATTTAGATTGTTATTTTAAAATACTGCTTTTTACATTTGATGTTTAAATTCACATGTATAACATATGTTAAGCAGACTAAATAACAAGGTATAAAAGAATACATCTAAGTTTTAGCAAACTAAAATGTTCTATTTCTTATTTTTGCTGCATGTCTGTTTTTTGTTTTTACTTTGATACCTTACTTAATTTTAAAGATGTAATTGTTTTTGTCTTATTTGGATTATTTTAACATGGAACTTTCCTACAAAACGAAACCTGCACATTTCAATGTATTCTGATATATTCATTTATATTTATATATGATCTCTAGTTGCATCTCAGCATTAAAAAGGGATTCACAGAACACAAAGTCTATCTACATTTTCCTCCTGCAGGTCACAAGAAAAAAAATTCTTTAAGTAGAATTATAGAATAGACTAAACTAAGGTTTCTAAACCAATTTTCATTCTACTTCAAGTTGGGTGTGGAGGGAATTGACTGATAAAAAGTCTTACACACAAAATCCATTATAGGAAGGCTCATTTCCCCAAAAGTGGGTCAGAATCAATTTCAACCTTGTTAACAGGATGTGAAAATGAAGACTGTTGAAACAAGCAATGCAGGAAAGAGATTTTAAAGCCTTTGTTTTGTGTCCAACCTTTAAGTTTTGCAAACAAATTTTAAGGGATCAAAGCTAGCCTATTATGAAACATAAAACTACCTCTGCTGTAAAACCATAAATTATGTATGGAGCAGGCATATTTACTAGTGCTGTTAGTAATGCAGAACATCTCTAAATGAGCACTGACTGCTGAATGCCTCATGTTCTTTTATGATGAATTATGCAGAAAGCTCCAATACCACAACTATGCTAGGGTGCTAGGGATCCTGTACACAAGTGATGTGATTGTGCGTCATTCAATAAGTAGACAAAAATATTACCATTTTCCTTTCGTTCATATGTCCAGTGATTTGGAAAGAATAATTGCTACCAATGCAAAAATTGATATATGGAGAATCATCAGATAAAATTATTGTCTTTCCTACCTACCTTTTCCCCTTCCTTTTTCAGTGACACAGCTGGAATTTTGAAGTACTGATTGAGAGTGATGCACTAAATTCCATGAACAGAAACGGCACTTGAGTACATAACCAGCATGTCAATTCAAGTATTTCCTCCATCATGAACAGTTAATTTTCAGAAAAGCTTTTTCTTCCACCAAAACAAGGAGATTTTATAACAGGTTCATTTTTATTCAAGACTCAGGAGAATTTAAAGTACTAGTGAAGTGTGGGGAATGCCTATATGGTCCAGTGAGGCACAACGCATCGCCTCTTCCCCCGGGCTCCTCCGAGGTGCTGATATCCAGAAGCCAGCTGTTACACTTCTATCAATATGCCCAGATGGCTTTGATGCATGGCTATGCCATGGCTGTGCTACTTTTGATTCAAGACTTAAGTAAGTCAGTATTTCTTTCTGGTAGCCTCACTGAACTCCACAAGTTGGTGTGCACTAGGTTTTTTAGTAGGCAGAATTAAAACCAATGCAGACGAAGAACAACTGCAGCTTTTCCCACTTAAACCTGGAGCACACAAGAAGACAGTGGGCTGCTCTGAAGGAGCAGGTGAAGGACAAACAAGCAATCACTGGGGTTTTTCCAAATGACTGGGAAATGAAGACTATCTGAACTCCCCCACTCAGTCATTGTAAGCCTGCTTGTTCACCTGGTATGTATGTGAATAGGCCACACAGTTTACCAATTCCTAAAGCAAAATGATAAAAATCTGTAGGCAAGCTACCAACTTCAGTTAAAAATATAGTGAAACATACTTCACAGGCAAGTTGTCTTCAAGTAGTATGACAGGGACATATGAAGTGCTACTAAAAAGTGCAATCTTTCCCCCCAGATACTTAACCTGGTTCTGACTCCAACTAAAATATTTTTTGCTAGCTCTTGTGCTACTTGCAGAATCCAAAGTCTATTTTGTTTTATTAGGACTTACACAGAAGTAAAAATATATAAATTTCTTTACCTCTCTTAGTGAAGACAGTGGTTGAGCACACTTTTTTCAAACTTCTCATTTAAAGCAGGTGGTTTAATTTTCAAATCTTGAGGGGAAAATATCCATCTTGGGCTGCAACTTTGTCTGTATCATTTCAGCAGGGAAGATTCTTTTTTTCCTCTTTAAAAAAAGTTAAAAAACCTCATCTTCAAGTCTTTGAAGATGAAATGCATTTTCCCTATGCTCCTAACTTAAGCAATGGCCTAGAGATTTAACAGGAAACTAGGTTATTAAAGTCCCTGATACATTCTTTGACATAGCTAAATGACATCTCTTCTGGAATCTGTATGTCATTTTTGCCCTTTATTCTTAGAAAAAATAGATGTTAATCCCCACTAGAAAGCACTGTGATCATTACCTTTTGATAGAAAATTGAAATCAATGGGAAATAAAATAAGTTTGAGGTGCTCCTTCTCCACAGCTTCTGTTTCAGATCAATTTTCTAGGCTTCCTGAGTTGCCCAAACCTCTCTCAGCAGGACATTCCCTTCTTCCGACCAAGAATGAATATCAAGGTGTACAAGGCCATACCTGTGCATTTTGAAGGCCAGCTTACAAAGTTCAATATCAGGAGGGAAAAAAAAAAAAATAAAGAAAGAAAAGAAAAAGAAAAAAAAGAAGAAAAAAAAGCTTCCTTTCACACTGGTTTAGAGAAAAAGCAAACCTAGCATTTTAGTGAACTTTCATGCTACAATCTTACTTCACGTTGCAATGCATTCAACAGCAATACAAAGAATAATGAAAACATCATTACCATACTGCAGATAAGTGAATAGCACTGGGTGAAACACAAAGCTCAATAGGTTTTAAGATTAAATGGCTTATTCCAATCATAAGTGACACCGGTTGTGTTTCACCGGCATCCTCCTGACACCAACCCAGATCTCTCACTCCTACTGCACAGTGTTCTTTTAAGAATCCCCACTTTCTCCCCCCCCGCCATTTTAGGCACGTCTTTGTATTTTACAGATTGACTGGCATTCTGTGTTCCTCTATTATGCTCCCCCAGGATACACAATTTATGTCAAATAGAAGCTCACATCACACACTCAAGGGAATGAGGCAGAGAGAAATAGGGAAACAATGTGTTGTAAGATAATTTGCCATGAACAGCCCAGCAAGTGCCATTACAGAGACCTTTATAGCCGCGAGGCCTTGGTACTTGAATGACAGAAGTGACAGAACACTGAAAATGAAAAAGAGTTAGGGCCTGGTGGGAGGATGGGGGAAAAGCCTACCAAGAGAAAGTCTGAAATTCAGATTGCTACAGAAGTTGGGAACACTTCTAGGTGGATCTGAGCAGCAAAAACATGGCTCAATTTAATAGATATGTAAAATTGGTGTTAGCACATTTCATTCAAAATCCTCTGCTGCTTGTTTCAGGGCTATCTTTAGTCCCTCCCCCATCTCCCTTCACCCAGGCCCAGAGTATATCAGACTCTCCTGCTGTATTGCACTGCTTTCTATAACAGCTTTCAATCCTCAAACCCAGTGTAGAGAAGGGAAAGACTGGCACCAGGCTTTGACCAGAACACAGGGTAGGTACTCGGACAACCTTCTCTTTTTTTTTTTTTTTTTCTCCCAAGTAGTACTGACTAGAGAGCACAGAATAAGACAACAAGGTTCACGCAGGCACAAATGCTTGTATTCTGTGTAACTAGGATCCTGCAAATGAAAATGCAGGAAAGTCTTTAAAATGCCCTCTCTTCTAAGTTCTCTTTTATTTTGATCTTTTCTATGCTCCGGTGCTGAGGTGCTAACCTTCTTAGACACCCACACCTCCACATCACCCCTGGAAGCTAAAGGAATGAAGCCAGCAGCCTCTCAAACATGCTTTAACATTAGCCCAGCAGATGCAAAGATCATGCTGGAATTTCAATTACCCATGTCAAGCCTGGTACTGAGGAAGTGTTCAAGTGCTCTGCTTTGCTAAAAACAAAACCTCTTGCCAGCTTTGATTGCAGCAAGCTCAGCTCTTTTCTCACCTTTCAAGGACCCGTGAAATAAGATTCAAGAGAAAAGCACTCCAAAGCAGCATGAAGCTGTTTGGCCAAGGAGATGTGGGGCTTCAGTACTCCCTTGGCCAAGCAGTTAGAGAGTTTCAGCTAGCTCAGCTTGTGAGCAGCCTCCCATTATCAGATTTCTGGGGTTTCAAACCCTGGAACTTTAACATGGTAGAAAGGCTTGTGACTTCTGTATTTAGGACTTTTATTTTCCACTCTGGAGCTGAAATACTCATCTGTCCCCCCAGAATAATGGGGTTCATGCTATCAATGTGTAGGATATATTTTAATACTTTGTACCTGATTTAAATTTATTAATAGAGAGCAAGAAGTGATATAAAGATGAATGTAGGACCTCACATTGCTTGGCAAACTTAGCTGTGTTGCAAATATGTATATATTTTCACAGTACAAACCCCTTGTTTTTTCTTCATTTTTCCTTCAGTTCTGATTGCAATATAGTGCTGATCACTAGGAAAAGAGAAAGGTATTTGGAGTCTTAACTCTATCACTCATTAGACATAACCCCTTAGACATAACCCCCGTGCACCCAGTGGTGCATTCTACATTATTTTATCTCAGGATCTTAAATATCTTTAAATGAAAATATAAATACCTTAAAAATAATCTGTCTTTAGATCTAGTGACTGACTGGACATTTATCTTCACATGTTAGGTTAAAAAATAAAAACAGCATGCAGGATTAGGTTAAAAAATAAAAACAGCATGCAGGACTTCTATCAAGTTTTCAAAGGGCTCCAAGACAATCTAATTCTCTTTCACCCTTCTCCTTAAAACCTTCAGCATTACATTAATGCCCACGTGCATTAGAAGAAAGTAACTAGTTACATGTTTAACAAATAGTAATAAAAACCTCATATCAGGTGACAGGCTGAAATCTGACTTTCCCCCCTCATTTTTATGTTCTTTTCAGATACCTGTAGTTTTCTGAAATTTTACTTATGGTATTTTCCATCTAGAAGTACAGACTCTTAGGGAAACATTCTTCAAGATAATCTGAAAGCTTCTCCTGTATAGTTACAATGATTTTTTTAATCACTTGTATTTTCCTAATCGTTTTTTTCCTTGTCATCTATTCTTTTGGACCACTGAGACAAAAGATAAAAAATGAGATTCAAGCACACAAAAAATATCTCAACAGAGAATAAATATTTTTAAATGTTTAAAGATACACAGTCTATAGGCAGGATAAATCTGACTATTCTCATGATGTCCAGGAGATTAAATAGAGATAGGGGAAGGAGGGAGAGAGAAAAATTAGAGGGTCCAGAGGTGGGGTGGGGATTTGCATGTCCCAAAAAAAGCAGGAAGATGCAGAATCTTCTAGGGATACAGGGAAAGAACGTGAGAAATGAAAAACGAAAAAAAAGGAAACATCAAACTGGTGAAACTGCCATTAAAAAGAAAATTGGCTACATGGCTAGCTAATAAATTGGACAAGAAGTCTCCAACTGTGACAAAAGGTACTGGGATAAAACCAGGAAAAAAAATAGAGGCATTTTCATAAATTCATTTGGCATAAAAGGGAGACCAACAAAGAATAGAAAATGACAAAAAAAAAAAAAAAAAAAAAAAAAAAAAGGTTTAGAAAGATGTTTTCAATGCTTAATTCAAGTGCCAATTTCTCAGGAAAAGCGTACTGTATTTTACAACCAGGATATAAACCTGCCTACTAGATGACAGTGATTGCAATTGTCACAAACAATGCCAATTTTGACAAGAAACTGCAATAAAACATAATTTTATGAGACACAAGTGTTTGTTGCAATAAATAGATGCTGCAACCTTGGGCTAACAAGGGAAAATGTTTGAGGTCATTGGCAGGAGGAAAGGAATTTGATGAATTCCACTACTGCTGTCTGATCAGGTACTGAAATACACACAAAAGGATGAGCTGATTTTCTTTTTTCTCTTTATTGAGCTGGAGGTGGTGGGGGTGAGGGGGCGTGTTGGTGGTACAGAAAAGAAACTAAACACCTTAACCTAATTTCAAAATAAACTTTCATTGAATGGCCATTTGGAAAGCACATCTTCTGATCACAAAGCTTCCTTCTACCAAATAACTTCAGATAATATCATGTGAATTCGGATGGCACTTCCAAGGCACCCGAACTACTTTTCGAAGCTCAGTTAGTAATCCAACTGTAAGTCACTAAGCTAATTATTATGAAGCATTTCAAAATCATGCTGCATTATCCCCTCATTGGCCTGGTTTTATTTAAAAACAAACAAACAAATCAGTCCTGTCTTATGTGTCATCCCTCACCTCCATTTTTATTTTTGCTAAAGATACATTCACCGACAATTTCTGGAACACCGGAAACAAGAAAACCTACAATTCAAAGGCACTGGCAGAAGTACCAGTACAAAAGTTGGCTCAGAATCAAGGGAACCATTTACTTCTTATAGACACAGTACTATAATTAAGATCATTCAGACACTTTCATTGAATTTACCCTCAACTTTAAATACACAGGTTAACTCACTGACTTCAGGAGAATTACAGGCTTAACTTTAAGCACATTAGTAAATGTTTACAGGATCAGTTTGCAAATATATAATCCATGCAAACCTGATGCTTCACTTCTCTACACGAGAGAGCTGGGAAACCTTCAAATTAAATTCTCTACATAGTTTGGAGAACAACTGTGTTGCATTACAGAAGGAATCAGAGGTTTGCTCTTGCTGAAAAAGTTTAAAGCTAAGAATGGGAAAGTATACATACCACTGACACAAACACCGATAAACATATTAAATGCAGTCTGCCATAGTTGAAACAAAACTCCTCTCTTTTCATATCAAACTTGGGTTTATGTTGCTGTAGTGTAATAATGTGTTTACCAGAGATAAACAACATTTACAATTTATTACACTTTCCACTGAGTAATAGCAAAGTATTTGAAAAGTTATTAAATCCCCCCTATGGTATTGAAAAATTAGGAAAAAGATATAGTTTTCCTAAGTTTACCAAATATATTTTCCCATCATAGTCAATATATCCCATAAAAAAAAAATTACTTTTCAAAACTTTGTCTAATAACCTGACCTCTCCATGAAACCTCAAGTCTCCCAAAAGGTCAAACATTAAATCTCTGCCACCTTCGTCAGAGCCCTAACAAGTGTCTTACAGCACTGCTGCCTCTGTTTCCACCATCCTACTGCCAACCAACCTACTCATCCCTCAAGCTTTTATTTACCCAATCTGTCATGTCATACACTGACCTATACCAATTTTCTAGCTCTACCCTATTCCTGCATTACTGTTACACAAACAGCACCCAAGTCTGTAATCCAGATTTGCCTTGGAAACCACAGCCTCTGCACCTAGAGCGTATTGTACACCTCCATGCCTTGTCTTCTGGTTTATGCAGCTTCCTGGAAGAGCTCAGAGCAAGGACCTTTGAGGGAACTTGGCTGCCCATGTGGCACACTAGGTGTGATCTGCTGGCTTTAGGACACTGAGGCAAAAGAAAGGCTGTTGTGCTGTGCTGGAGATGGGATACAAGAAGATCTGACTAGAAGGTGTTTGCCTAGCTCCACTATGGCATGCTTCCTTCCCACTGCGTCACTCAGTTCTCTGCTCCCTGCTTCAGCTACCTGGCTTTGCCTCTCGTTGGCATTGGATAAAGTGAGAGAAATCACAAGGGTGCAGAGATAGCTAAATGTCATTTGGGGTGTTAGAAGTCACCTATGGCTCAAATTGCAGTTTGGACAGTCACTTGATGACAAAACAATTTATCCTTCAGGAATCTACAGAAATATAGGATGTATACAACTCTATTAATAAACAAACAACATAATATTACTATTTTTAACACATTAACATGACTCCTATATCAGAAGATTTGGAGACATTACAGATATTAAAGACTTGGAGCATGATTACTTTGGGACAGATTAATCTTCTGTTTAATTCTTATATCACCTGAAAGATTAAATCCTATTCACAGGGAAAGGAAAGCACTGGCAATTCATGAATGCATATGCTTACAGAAAAACAATTCAGAATGATAATACCAATATATATTTTCACCAACAAAATAGCTTGTAAGATCTGAAGAAGCACATAAAAAACACACAAACTCTATGCTCTAACTTCTATGAGGACAGTATTCCTGCGTTACTTTATAAGGAACTAGTGATAAGTCCCTATATAATCAGAGTTTTCTTATTTTTTCCATGTTTAGTCTTTGAGCACTTTCAAATTTAAACATTGTTAGTAGAAATTAACACATTGTTAAATATATTGAACATGATGATAAAGAAAAAAGGGAAAAAAGGGGGAAACAAACAAACAAACAAAAAACAACAACAACAAAACCAACAACAACAAAAACAAACAAACAAACAAACAACAACAACAAAAAAACATTGAGAAATCTGGGTCATTATTCTTCCTCTAATTCATAAAGGAAATACAGGGGGACAGAAAGACAACCAACAGCAGTAAATTGCTCCAGGACTAGAACTGAAATAAATAAATAAATAAATAAAAATAAAATAGGAATGCTTTCACTGGAAACAGAACTCTTTCTCAAAGGAGAGCCTGCCTCAAAACAGTTTTCTATTATTTAGGCTGAACTGCTCAACAGGATACTTTTCAAACTAAGAAACGAAGAAAGACGATTGTGAAAATTTGTGTAATCTCCAAACGCTGGTTTAGCACTTAGGAGGGCAGTAAACATAAGAACACTGCAGTAAATTCATATTTGTCACTGTAGCAGTCTACACAAAAGAGAAAAAACAATCCTAAAGCTGGATATGAAGAGCATTCGCATACACAAGACATACTAGTGAAGAGATGTGCCCAATACAATTACGGAACCAATATAAAATGAGCAAAATATTTGCATATTAATGCAAGGGAGTTGGACAGCAAAATACAGGAGCTTTAGACAAGTACCTTCTGTTACAGGACTAAGAGAAGCAAGATGGAATATTGGTAACGATTAGAATACAGCAAGAGGATAAGTTTTTCACAACACATAATAAAGGTAAAGTTACCTGGGTCCTATTAGTAACTATATGGCAAAAAAAAAGAATGGCAGAAAAGACTTCTGTTTGGGTCAAATGTTTTTTGAAGAAGCTGGGGTTTTGGAAGATGGAATTATTCTAGATGCTTAGAACTAGATTTGTTAGTGTATGTAGTGAATAGATCTTTCTGGCAATGCTAATATATATATATATATATATATATATATACACACACATATATATAAAAAAAATCAGCCTGACTGCAGAAAAACTGCAGTGAGATACTTCTCAGAAAGAACATGGTGCTAACAATGGCAAGACCAATTAGTAACAGGATACTCAGGAGATGCCCTAAAACCAACTATGGTATTGATCAGGATGTTCCTAAAGCAGGGCTTTTCCCAGATTCACCCTGTGAATCAACACAAAAAGAAAGAAGGAAAGAAAAAAAGAAAAAGAAACACTGATCAGTCTAGTAAGAAACTGCACATTTAACATCTCTTATGATGTGAGATATAAGGTTTTATATATATATATATATTTATATATAGCAAATATATAAAAAGCAAATCATAGGAAAACATTTTTAACAGAATGGGGTGAGGGGGTTGGGGAGACCTTGCATTCTAGTTTGGAACCACACAGAAGACATTTCAACAGCTTTTGCTCCTGGGCTCTATTCTGCTCCAAGCATAAGGAAGGCTCCTTAAAGACAACACAAGCAGGAGTAACCCTGTGTCAAGACCAGAAGAGATTCCTGTATCACCTCAGAGAGAGATGGAGACAAAAGCTAGCTGAAGCAGCCAATACATGTCTGTGCAGGTATGTGTGTGTGTGTATGGATATATATATATATGTGCATGTGTGTTATATAATGCACCTCAATACTGTATTATGTTTTATCTTTTCACAGGTTCATTCCAGAACCTCAAAAACTTATTTTTAAGTTAATATGCCCTTTTACCAATAGGCTTGTACTCTGACAAATGATCTGAAAAACAAGACACTAATCCTTCCTGGGCACTGGAGCACTGGAACAGGTGCTGAGCTCCCCATTACACTACTCCAAGCTGTTGACAGGGTAACAAGCATCCTGTGCCTTCACAGGAGTAGTGAGCTTAGTTGTGTATGATATTGCACATATTCAAATAATTCAAGGCTTTCGATACTGTCTCCCAGGGCTTTTGATACTGTCTCCCATAACATCCTGCTAGCAAAGCTGAGAAAGTGTGGGATAGAGGAGTGGACAGTAAGCTGGGCTGAGAACTGGCTGACTGGCCGAGCTCAGAGGGTGTGATCGGTGGCACAGGGTCTGGCTGGAGACCTGTGTCTAGTGGTGTTCCCCAGGGGTTTGTGCTGGGTCCGGTCTTGTTCAATATCTTCATCGACGACCTTGATGAGGGAATAGTGTCTGCCCTCAGCAAGTACACGGATGACACAAAGCTGGAAGGAGTGGCTGACACACCAGAAGGCTGTGCTGCCATTCAGTGAGACCTGGACAGGCTAGAGAGCTGGACTGGAAGAAACCAAATGAGGTTTAATAAGAGCAAGTGTAGAGTCCTGCACCTGGGAAGGAACAACCACCTGTATCAGTACAGGTGACCTGCTGGAGAGGAGCTCTGAGGAGAAGGACCTGGGGGTGCTGGTGGATGACAGGTTGACCATGAGCCAGCAGTGTGCCCTCATGACCAAGAGGGACAATGGGATCCTGGTGTGCATTAAAAGGAACATGGCCAGCAGGTCAAGGGAGGTGATCCTCCCCCTCTGCTCTGCCCTGGTCAGGCCTCACCTGGAGTACTGTGTCCAGTTCTGGGCTCCCCAGTACAAAAAGGACAGGGATCTCCTGGAAAGAGTGCAGCGGAGGGCCACAAAGATGATACAGGGCCTGGAGCATCTTCCCTATGAAGAAAGGCTGAGAGACCTGGGTCTGTTCAGCCTGGAGAAGACTGAGAGGGGATCTCATCAGTGTGTATGAATACCTGAGGTGTGGGAGACAGAAGGATGTAGACAACCTCTTCTCAGTGGTTTGTGGGGATAGGACAAGGGGCAGTGGCCGCAAGATAGAGCACAGGAAGTTCCGCACTTACATGTGAAAAAACTCCTTCACGGTGAGGGTGACGGAGCACTGGAACAGGCTGCCCAGGGAGGTTGTGGAGTCTCCTTCTCTGGAGATATTCAAGGCCCGTCTGGACACCTACCTGGGCAGCCTGCTCTGAGGAACCTGCTTTGGCAGGGGGGTTGGACCCAGTGATCTTTCAAGGTTCCTTACAAACCCTACAATTCTGTGATTCCGGGATTCCCTGGCTTTCAATGGGAAACTCTGGAACAAGAAGCATGCCTGAGCCCCAAGAGAAATTTTTATAAGTTAAAATGATGCTATGGATGCCTTGATTAAAATAAAAACAAAACAAAAACAAACACCACCAAAAAAATGTATGATTATTGTTCTTGTAAAGGTCACCCTTGATGCACTGATGAACTAGAGAGCGCATGACCAACAAGCATACAGGTAACAAATTCTGGAACAGGATTTACAATGCATGTAGCAGAATGGACTATGAAGGTCGAAGACACTCACAGAATTATGTGCAAAAAGTATAAAGACCAGCAGATGTCTAAAATAGTCCTTCAGAGATGCATAGCTTGACCAAATACAGTAGTTCTGGACACAGAGCACAGGATTTTCTATATAAAGCTAGTATACTAATAAGGTAACAAGCCTACTACAAAGTAAATGAAAAATGGCCAGCAGCAAATTATTTTGAGAAGGACACATGAAAACATCAATCAGGAAATTGTTACAAATGAACTATAGCTGTAATTCATATATTAGATATATGTATTTTTTGAATCCCACTGCTTGCTGTTCTACCTATCCTTGCTTTTTTTGTTTGTTTTTTGTTTGTTTGTTTGTTTTTAACCACCTCTAAACAGCATTACACTTGCTAAGCATCAAATGTCTTGACCCAAGCCCCCTACCTAATAAACCCACCATTAAGACATCTTGTACATGTTGGCAAGGGTGAGATAATTTGTTTCCTGAAAATGACCAGAAAGAGTGAAAGAAATAATCAGAAACTCTGGTACAGTCAACTGAGGCCAGCAAATTAATATGAAATTAATAAACATAGATCAGTCAAGGCTAATCTGACTGCTGGCAAATAGTAGATGCTTAGTAGCTTAATCTTTACTTAAATGTATTAAAACAAGCTCCCCATATACCCAGCATGTAAATGAGGCAGAAGATGGCAGCCCACGAAATGTAGGAAAACACAAAGAATTTGCTTATGGGAGATGATGCCAGGCTAGAGCTGGAAGGAAGATGAAGCTTGCAGGAAGTCATTAATGCTTGTGGTTTTGTTGTGTTG
Organism: Oxyura jamaicensis; assembly: GCF_011077185.1. Lineage (NCBI taxonomy): Eukaryota > Metazoa > Chordata > Aves > Anseriformes > Anatidae > Oxyura > Oxyura jamaicensis. The sequence goes on from NC_048893.1 coordinate 96,789,826, forward strand.
TGTGTGTGTATTTTCTTTTTCCCCTCCAAGGACTCCTCATCACCATTTCACTGTTATACCACTATTAATATTATTAAGAGACATGACAGCATGAATGAGTCAACGAGAAAATCTTCAAAGGTGTCATTTGTTCAGACTGGACTTGATGATCATTAAGACCTCTTACAGCTGTCTACATTCCTGAATACCATGCAGAGTTTGCTTTTAAAAAGCAGCCACAGGGCTAGAATATCGTACCTCAAAAAGTCAATCATAAATTCATGTATTTTGGAAAACATGTAAAATGCTGCAGTTAAGATTGACAAGTTTACAGCGGAAATCTCTGATATGACATCTTATTTTAAGGAATTGTCATGGAAAATAATGCTTTGCTCTTCACAGAAGTACTAGAAGTAGAATTTATTTTTTAAAAGGCAAAGTTATTAACACAATTGTCAATAATTTACACAAATGACTGAATATGTTTTGAAAGATTTAGATCAAGTCAAGATGGTAGCTGAATGTTGCAGAATGAATAATAGCAGAAGATTATGAAACTGCATCCTGTAATACTGGGAGAAAATGAATCATACCAAAAGGGGAGAGAAAAAGGCAGGAAAAAAACGGGGAAACATGCCGCACTAGTTGGCATCGTTGGTGGATACAACCGTAGAGCACATTACCTTGCAAACAATGAGATCAGCAAGAGTAGAAGCTGTTTGAATGCAAACAGAAGGGAAATGTTGGCAGAGCACATTTCGCATGCATTTCCCTCATTTTGGATCTTGCTTCCTACACTGGTGTACCAGAAACCAGAAATTGTAACCTCTCAGTGCTACAAGGTCGATTTTTTTTTTTCTCCTGAGCTTCTGGAGAGAGACTAAGCCAAAGATCAGAGAAATTTTATTATGCCTGCTCTGGAGAAGCATTTATTTTATTAGTCTGCCTTCTGGGGAACATTTATTGTTGGAGTGGGATGGGCAGTCCATTACGGTAATCATTACAAAAATTAAATTCTGTAGGAGAAGCCTAAGCATGGGAGGAAAGCCTATTCATCCTATTTATTTCTGTACATAACATTATCTGAAAAGAATGCTGAATTATTAGCTCATTAGTTTTATACACTTGTAAATTCCTAAAATGTAAATGGACATCAATGCAGGGATTGATATTCTGCCTTCATTTGAAGCTGCTATTTGGGAAGCATTAGCTGACATACTTTACATTTCCAGACATCAGTGACAAATACAATAATTACTATTCCTCAAAACAAATGAAAACAAATAGTTTTGAATGAAAGCTAAGCAAAGGCACAAAGGGATCACAGATGACAGACAACTGGAAGCTGGAGAGGTCAGTAAAGTATCATGGAGGAAAAAGGCAAGACTCAGTTGTCTTAGCTACTTATGGCAGCTACTAGTTATACGAAAAGCAAAAATTACTAGCATGTGAAACCTATGGTTATGTGGAATTGTTGCTAAAGCCAACTATAATAAATTCTTTAAGTACTTCTGATGCACCACACACACATCTTATTATGTATGCATATGGAAATAATAATTACTAGAAAAAGTACATGAAAGAGAAGAGCTGCCCTCTCGTGAAAAAGGGTTGCAGTACTCTCAGCAAAAGTTAACAAATGAAAAGCAAGCCCGTGGGAGACAGATTGGATGTATCATATCATTCACAGGCACCGATATAAATCAGGAGTTTACAGTCTTACCTGTGTTTACACAATCTAACATAGCACAGTTACAAAAAAAATAGAATATCAGAATTTGGCATACTGACAATAACTTCTCACAGCACCTGTGAGACGCACTGGAACCTGCAAAGTCTGGGTGATCTTCTCTCTACTGGAAGCTGCTGCCAGCGCCCACTGGACTTGCAGCTATCCTGAAATATTCCCTTGCTCTCCTTCCAATTCCCCACCCTTCCAACAGGTTTTGCATTTATTTATTGCATATACCTTAATTCTCAAGCTCAGTTCCTTATTAAGTCCTTCTGTCGTGTTACAGCATTTTAATTATTTTTATAAACTGGATAACAAAACTAGGAGGTTGTTAGACTGGAATTTTGCCTTTTAGTTTTTTAGTAGCTCTTCATGGAGCCCATAAACATCATGTTGATATAACAGATGAGAGAGCCAACATTTACAGTGTTTCTTTGCTATCACTAAATCTACCAGTTTCAGAGAGACTGCCCTTGTGTTTGCCATGTTCTTTCATTTTTTTTTCCCTTTCCTTTTTTTTTTTCTTTTTATTATTATATTTAAAATATTTAGCTTCCAGACCTGAATTCATAGAATCAGGCTCCTAAAAAGGAAGATTTTCTCCTTCCTTGGCTACGGCTACTAGCATACTTTTGGCTACAGTAAACTGAAGAACAGGAGCATGCCTGTTCATCTGCTTGGCTTTCTGTGAGCCAACGAGATTCCAAAACATAGATGACTTAGGTTCCTACTTAAATTTGTTGTTACTGTGAATAGGCCTAATGAAGTCACAGCTCTGGTACTTGAGCTGAGAAGCTACAGAAAGGTAATACAATGCTGTTGGTTACTTTTGTAAGAGTTGAAATTCATTTTATCAACTTCAAGGAAAACAAGTTGGGTATTCTGCAATCAGATGAGCAGTGAACGAAGATGTTAATTCTGGATCAACAAACCAACTCTAATGATCTATGGGAACTTGTGGACAATAGATCCACATCAATAATCCCATGGCTGTTTCTGACCAGACCAGATTTCTGAGGTAGTTGTGTATGAACAGCACAGAAGTCCCTAGGCAATACTCTGCTCAAGTGTTTTCCACTACGTTTTCCTTATATTCAGCCGGTAATCTAATTCAACTGTGGGGAAGACCCTGAAGGTCCTAGCCCTTGACAGAATGGCAGAGCAATGCAAACTGTAACGCCACCTTAGAAAAATTACCTTAGATTCTCTATAAAACAAAAAGGGCACACATGGAAGTTTTACTTTCCTTTCATCTGTTGCTATGCCTAGTATTAATACGCTTGAACCACCATAACAAGCTAGTATTAATAAACAGCACAAATGATAGCAATAATAGGAAATCCTCAGCCATTTAAACACCACGTTTCAATGACCAACATCTACTAAAGGAAAACAAATTAACTGAAGACCTGATCTCATCCAAAGATTTAAGAAGCAGATATGGAGAAAGGAGCTAGTCTTGGAAGAGGATTTTAGAGAAAGAAAACAAACAAAACCACACCAAAACTAAACAAAGCCAAACCCTTTCCTTTTTGTTTAAAAGCACCCCCTCCACTGCCTTTGGTTAAAAACAAAGCATATTGGAACAAAGTCAAGCCTGGATGAAAAGTCAGTGCTTTTAAAAAGCATTGAGAACTATCAACAGAGAAATAAAAATCAGCAATCAGAGGGATGTATCTGTACCAATTTCACAGCATTCAGGTATTATTATCAAATCCCTATTTTCTATCAGGGATTTTCTCTTGACAGAAGTTGAAGAAATCTAGATAACTGGGACAAAGGCAAGTCCACAGCCTGCTTCAGAGCAGCAGCACCAGGCATTAGGAAATCATGGTCACTAACTCCACTGCATGTAACAATATCTTGAACAGACCTTGGGTACTCACTGCATCCATCCTTTTTATTGTGCCTAAATGTATATTCAAGACTCTGAAGCAAAGTGTTTTATCTGTCTGGAATCTGAAAAATAACTTAATCAGGCCAGCACACGGCAAAACGCAAATGCATCTCAAGTATTTACAATACCTGTATATCTGAAATGCAACGTGCTGCCCATGAAAATTCTTTTCAGATAGGCATAAGGGCTCAATGGTCAATATCATGGCCACATTTACAACAGCACATCCATTTAGATGGTAAATAAAGCATCTAAATTTTCAGCAGAGCTCTATTCAAGTATGGCAAGCTCTCCTAATAATCTGCTCTTGGCAGTCTAGTCCCAAATACTTAACAACCAAACAAGGACATTTAAATGGAAAAAAGCAATTGGAATTTGTATTAACCATTGTGGAGGGAAGAATCACTTATTTGAAAGCTGGTGAGTAATAAATGACAAAATGCTTTAGTCCATGATAACTGGGTTCACCTCAAAAGCAAACATCCTCCCTATAGTCACTCTCCCATAACTGTCTTGCATTCCACAAGAATGGAAACAGATACTATCTTACTCTATTCCAAACTCTTCTACAATGGTTATTAAACTACTCAGCCAAGAAATGACTGACATACTGGCTCAGGGTAGGTGTCTCTCAAATGAATAGGCCATGTCAACAGCAATAGCCTGCCCCTGCCAATCTCTTTTCACTAGTCTTTGTACTTCCCTTTTCTATTTCTGTGTTGCTAGAGCTGCTTTATTTCATTGTGACCTAAAGGTTCTCATAAGCATGCTACATTGCCAAAACAGCTGCTTTGTTTACATCTATTCTGCAAAATATACTGAAATAAAATGTATTAAAGGGAGTAAAGAGGACATACAGGATTGTGTAATTGCTCTTTCCAGTGCTGCTAATGTAGTCCATCAGTCTGAAAAAGGAAAAGGCAATTCATATTTTAGTGGATTCCTTAATATGTAGAGACCTTGAATGGCAAAAGGATTCTGGCTGGAACTACAATGGTGAGCATTTGGACTGTGTGTACACAATATTATGTGGAAATCTCAGCTGTCTTAATATTGGAAAGATCTTACAGATGCTAGGGCCAAGTATTTCCCAGATATAATTGGAAAGGGTGAAGAGCAGTCAGCAACTTTGTTAAGAGCTATTATCATCATTATGATTCCAGCTTTCTTCCTCTGAGGCTCAGCTAGAGATTGTAAAAAAATAAAAAATAAAAAATCTCCAATCCAATCCCAAATCTCTTTTGACAAATAGCATACACAATATACTGAAATAGATATTTATGATTTTTGAGATTCTAATGTGATTCTAATGTTTTATTTTATCTGATGGTATAGTGAAACTGTGAAATATAACCTATTACCTTGATCTAATGTGAAATTTTTCATTTAAGAGAATTAAAAAATACATATATATATATATGTATGTATGTTCAGAGTCTAACCATAAGATTGAAAATTTCACATTCTTTTCACTGAAATAGAGTAAGAACTGGGGAAATGGAGTAACACTAAGGAAACAAAACCAACCGCCTACCTTAATTTTCTCTCTCAGATACTTGCTCCTGTGTAAATATTGATAGCAAAGTGAGAAAGAAGGAGCAATATGTTTCATGTAGGCCTACAAAGCTCTTCTTCTGCACTCTTAAGGGCACTTCCAAATATATATTTTATGCACTCTCATCACAGACAAGCATCAAATTTTGTTCTTCATCACTACTGCCCTCCCCACCAGAACTGCTGAATATGAGAAAACTCTGGCCCTAAGTGCTGTGAGAAATCACAAAGGAATTCCGTGGCAGACCTAGAAATGAAATCCAGACCTTTGAAACTTACAGGTTTAGCCACTGGACATGATTTAATCAGCAGAGAAAAGCACTGGACTTCAGAGGTTATGTACTGGAAGCAGTGACTAAACTACCAGGGAGGCAATAGAGAAGAGTCAGTAAAGGAATGGTTATTAAGGCTTCATTAGTCTCGTTGTTCTCCCCCCATACATACAATCATTTATAAATATCAAAGGAGATATAATTATTTTAAAGTGACATATGCAAACTCTACCTTTAGAAGGTGAAACTATCTTTTGAATAAAAACACCAGGAAAATATTTTAGAAAGGGAAAGCTCTTATTTCAATAGCCCTAGAAAATCCGATTTTTTTCAGCCAGTTTCAGATCATGCTATGCTACTAAGACAGCCTTGGCAAGTTTTTTGTAATGACCTTGTATTAGAGGTGGAATCTGACAAGTTTTCATTTCTACATGTCTCAATGGTGTAAGATTGTAACCATAAATAAATGTTCTTTCAAACTACCATGAGTTATGGAGTTTCCCTAGGCTCTATATTGGATTCACACTTTCAACATCCATACACTTCTACCAGTTTGTATTTTTTGACATAATGGTGCAATGTGTCATGCAGATGATACCCAAATTTATCCATCCCTCAATAAAAAAATCTGCAACAACAGAGCTACTGCCTGACTGATGTTAATAACTGAATAGCTTAGAATTTTGTGAGGATAATGCAAATAAGACAAATAGTATTTGGGTCTCCTTTATGTACATTTATTTCATCCTGTTCCTAACATGGACAGCTGCTATGTTACTTGCTTGATTTCAGGATAATTTTACCTCTAATGATAAATGTTTGACTAATTATATGTACTTAAATAAGGATCTAAACCGTACGCATTCCATACATGCAATTACGGTCAACACAATTTATCCTGGTTTGTCTCGTTTTAAGTAAAAACAATAAGATGAATTAAACCTATTGTTTTCCAAGAAAGCAAATATTCATACAGAGAAATGCAATAAATCTTATCATACTCTGTAAGAAAATCAAAAGAGATGGTTGGGCAAAATTTGACCATTGATGAAGACCTTGAGAAATAAATTGATTCCTAAGTAAAAGTTCATGTAAATCCATTTAGGTGCTACAAGAGTGTCTTTGTCCAACATTCTTGCCACAATCCCTCCTGATTTAAACTTCCAATAAGCTGATGCCAATTTCATTGACATAATGAGAACAAACAAAATAAATCAAGAGAATAAAGTCTAGAGTCTTTGCCTCTTGGATAAGATACATTTAGACAGAGAATCAACTGCTACGATGATTAATCTTAGAAATTGAGATGTACTCTCTAAGTAGCGCTGTTGAAGCTAAATTTAATTTTATTTCTGACCCGTCTCCTATTTTAAAAGCAAAGCAGAAACAATATACCTCTGCATTTGTAGAAGAGCTGACAAAGAATATGTGCGCTTCTATGGAACTCAAAACTAAGGACAATTCCTTTAGCACACAGATGCAATACAAATCAAGAAAAAGATGTATCTAAAAAAAAAATCCCTTGGATATGCAACAGGCTATGGAAAATAGTACTGTTAATACCAGACTGGTGAGGAAAGTTAAATAGGGTGAAAGGCATTTATGGTACTTAAAAGGTTAGCCAAAAGTCAGAAGAAGAAAAGTCAGAAGAAAACTTTGGAGGTATCAACAGGACATACACTAGAACCCACACAAGTAGAGCTTTTACAACAATTTTGAAGAGAGAATATAGCATTATGTATATATAGGCATATATATGTATATAGAGAGTAACTAGCACAGTAGTACTTCATTATGAGCAGCAGTGGGACTATGATATGAATGTGACTTCTCCAGGAGAAAACTAAAAATGTAACTACATACACAGTTACCATGAGGGAAAAGAGAATGGCAGAAATAGCTGCTAATTCACAGTGGCTTTATAGATTGGATAGTATGAATTTTGCAATGTGAAGGCAGTTACACCTTCCTCTCTGCAAGCAGCCTCTTCCTGGGACTTGAAACTCTTAGAAATTTGCTATTTCTAAACTGAGGGTCTCAGGACTCTGAGAAATCGGGAAGAAAGCCTTATTTCTGAAGACACAGAACAGAGATCTTTCTGGATGACTTGCTTATCCTCCTGCAACAGTAGTTGGCTTCACTCATCCATGCCACTCCCAATATCAAAAGAACCATCATAAATTCCTATTTAAATTTGGAAGGATTATAAAATCAAATGTCTAGCTGCATAAGGTTAGTGGGGCAGCTATAGAGATAACATTATAATAGCAGCTGATGCTGAGTGTATCAGAGAAGTGAAAATGTGGAGCACAGAATCCCATTCCTCAACTAATTACATTTGAATGATGACATTTGGCCTCTCTCTTTCACCTGGACTAAAATTGATGCATCATTAGCAGCTCTGATAGGACCAGCCAGCCTGCAAACCAGTGCTAACTGCTGCCAGAAGATACCTGCAACAACTGTCACCAAAATGTCAAAAATTCAGCTTCTTAAGAGGTCAAAAAGTCAAAAATACTATTCTTTGATAGAGGAAAGGCTCATTTACAGAGTTCATGTTGAACAAATCTGATCAGGTGCACTAAGGAACAGTCCTTAAAGTATTCATGCACTCAACAACCTTAGTCAGATAGTCTGAGATTCTTCAGTAGATTTTGTATTCTGCTTCAAATTCAGTGCTATGCATTATCCTTTTCCTGCCTAATTACACCTTGCTCTTTCAAATCCCTCTGAATGAGACTTTTTCAACATGTCACAAGAAAAGTTCAGTGCATCCTATCCTGAATAGGAATGTCCTGTGGCAACATCTGTCCAAAGGCAGTCCAAATCAAGTCTTCCTTCCATGAAAAATCCACCCTTCTGAAGCCCAACAAAAACACTCATGCAGGATCTTCTAGGTAACAGAAAGCATAAGGAGGAAATAAGAAAATCACAAAATAAAGATATTCCAAATTTCCTAACCTGAAGCCACAGAAATCTGACCTTTGAGATGCTTCAATTTGACCAGAAGGCTCTGAGCAACCAGATCTAAGTGGGCCTTACTTACATGGTCACTTGGACCAGATGACCTGCAGACCAGATGACCTTCCAACCTAAACTGATTCTGTGCCACAAAGTAAATGTGACTTAGAGTTCAATAGCTCTCTTACAGCACTTAATAAGCAGTCTTCAAAAAGTCTCAGAAAACACTTAAAGAGAACACTGAATGAAGTGTTTGAAAAGAAGGGCTCTGATGCTTACAGACAATCCTAAAAGGAACAACAACAACAAAATGGAGACCAGCAGAAGTTTATTAGTAAATAATTTACCCCGCGGGTAAAGTGCAAAAAAAATCAAGACAAGCGGTCACATAAAATATCACCTCCTAAAGTGCTCCAGAGCCCTCAGATTTCAGGGTGGGGATGAGCGCTAACTTCACCTTGGTGAAAATGCCAGCATAAATTCCAGACTTCAGAAAGGAAGGATGAAGACCCATAAACAGGATCATATACACAAAAGTGCTGGATTTCAGGGAGATAAATGCCAAAAGAGAAACTCCTACTGCAGTGAAGCATTCCCTTAGTTCTGAGTTGCCATTTCCAAAGCTGTATTAGGCAACTGCCTGCCAGTGAAGTGTTCCGCTTCCAAGGGGGTAGGAACAGATCCCTTTTACTGCTTAGCCAGAGCAAGATGAAAAAGCACTAAGAGGTCAGCTACTTTATGTCTTCCACTGCAGGAGACTGAGAGATGTGTCCCATGTTTTGGGGTAAAAGATATGACTGTTACAGGACTGAGTTCTTTGTGGATATTGGGTACCTTTGCTACAGGGCTGTTAAGGACCAAAGAAAAAGCTGATGACTTCCTGAAGGCACCGTGCAACTGAGTTAAGAGGACTATGAAGATAACACATAGCTACTGGTAACAAGAATTACTCTTATTACAGTGTCAAACCCATTTTCTGTATATAGTTTCAGTTACTTATTCAATATGCATGTGCATTTCTGAAATAAGGGTGTGTTAATCTCCATGGATGAGTGGGGCCCATGAGTACTTCTGACTCATTTTTTAATTCCTGTGCCTCCAGGGCAGTTTCTGTTTGAATGGCACTATATGGGTACATGAGGTAATTGCTGAATACTTATAAGATTATGCTTATTTGTGCTGAAGGTTTGCTTCTAAGGATGTTTGTTTCTTTTTCTGTTCATTTTTTTCATTGATTATGAAGGTCTTGAAACTCCTGACCACTGTACAGTGTCACAGCAGAGTACATGAAAGTATTAGAAAAGAATAAAGAAACCTTCATACCACGCATAGACAACCATATGAATTCTATTTTATCCTCTCCCCTTGTTCATGACATCCAAGGCATGCAAATTTTGAGGAAAAAAATCAACAAAAAAACACCACACATGATTTTACTGAGAGCCATGCAAGGGTTTAAAAAAGAGAGCTCTATTTTAATTGCTATTTAATTACTCTAATGCATAAACACCTCCACCAGACATATAGGTTTTCTTTCACTATTATTGTTCTATACCTTCAAGCTAGGCAATGTATATATCTGGACTTAATGAACATTGTAAACATGGGAGTTCTTAACTTCTGAACTACAAGTATTCAAGCTTAAGTATTTCCCTTAAAATACGATGTTTGATTATCAAAAAGCTCATCTTTATCTACCAGAAATGTTAGATAAATTTCAGTAAATTTATCTTTTCAGGATTTTCTCTGAAAAATATATGTTCATTGATACATACGTATGTATACATATATAGACATGTATGTATATGTTTACGTGTATATGCACATAAAAATACTATATCACTGCTTTGTTGAAATTCAGGAAATGGTTTTGCCACAGTTGACCTTACATGATTAATTCTGAATGGTTTATTTCTTTGTCACACTGATTTGTGACAATTACCTTGGGAGCTTGAAGTCATAAATCTTGATAAAGATTATAGTATGCTTCTATATATATTGGTATGTCATCAGAAACAGTGATGATCATTTTATACTAAAGTGAAAAGATGGGGGCTGCTTTGGAGACACTTATGTTCATTTATGTTGTCTGTTCAAATATTTATGACTATGTCTAGAGATAAAAAATTATAAATTACATTTCCATATTTATGAGCAATTGCATGTAATATCCATATATCTATTAAAATACCATCAATGTCCCTATCTTACTATAACACAAGTCAGAAATCTAACTAAAATGCACTTGGTTTTATCTTTCTCCTAAAAATCCCCTACATTTCCATGACCAGCCAAACGTAGTATGAATAGACAGCGATAACTGATAAACAATGGTAACACTTCGGGACGATTATACAATTGAAAAGACTTATCTATTATACCATAAGATCTAAAAATATCTTTCTCAGTTTTGAGATGCAGAAAAGAAAAGTGAGATAATATGTGGGCTGCAGAACCATGCAATGTAAATTGAAGAGTGCAAGCAGAAACTCACCTCTAACTTTGTTCTTTGTAGCAGCCACTGGAAGCAAGGAAAAGATTGCACAAGAGGAAGAGAACAAAGATAGATTAGACAGAAGTTTGAGTAAGTAAGAATACACAGAAACTATCACTATTGATTCAAAACTAACAAACACTGTTTCTAGGAGTATTTAACCTATTTGAGATAGTTCAATTCTATGAGATAGTTCAGATCTATGATTCTGTCAGAAGACGTGTACTGATACATTTAGAAAATATATCACAAGACACACTCAAGAAGCATGGCAATGAGTGGAGAAAAATCATGTACCATTAATCACAAATACGTGAGAACACACGTACACAGATTCATGAATTCTATAAGGTACAGCACAATTCCCTTGCTAAAAGCTCATTCTGAAGTACCTACGCATCATACATCAGTCCTTTGTTCCTATTTCATGAAACAAATCTCCTATGAAGCTGATTAAAAAGACATCAGTTAAACTACAGCTACTCCCATTATTCACACACAATATCGTTTTTTCTTCATTGAAGCACGTATCTTCAGATTGTTCTTGCACCCTGAGCAAACATCCACTCATTAATGAATATGCAAATCTAAGGGACCAGACAATATTTTAGCAGAATATTTTAGCAGTGATCAACATTCCAACTCAGAGAAAATAGGACAGACAAAACAGCTTTTCCTCTGTCCCCTGAAGCAACACAGCTACTAACAGCAAAGACACAACATGGTCATAACAAAGACAGGAACTTAAAATGTTCTATCATCATTCTTGTCTCCAAAATCAAAAGAATATTTTTGTGTTTTCTGAGGCTCATGACTAACGTTGCTGATACACAATCAGAACCCAAAATGAAAAGACATTCACCGTTAGCTGTAAATTACACAAAAAGATACCGTCTATAAGTCTTTAAATTCTCATGTGCACTCTGAAAATGAATTCATTCAAGAATACTTTCATGAAAAAGGTAGCTCAGAAAAAAATATATTAATAATAATCCTAATTCCTCTTCTCCAGTCCTTCTTGTAAAATGGGATTATGGGACAATTCAATGGCAGATATACTTGTGACCAGAACGCAGAGAAAAAGGGGAAAGACCAAACACTCTCTTTCTGCTCTCTTTGCTCATCTCGTTCACACCTGTAGGTCTTATGTATACTTTTTTTTTCTTTTTTTTTTCCCCCTCTTCTTTTTTTTTTTTTTTTTTTTTTTTTTGCTTTCTTCCATTTCCACCTTTTTTCACCAGTGTGGTGTGTCACCAATCAGTTCTTACTAAGACAAGTAAGGATAGCATGGCAGTGAAGGCTAAGTTACCATAAATGTAGAAATTTTTGAAAACAAAACAAAACAAAACAAAAACTTTTAACTTTATGAATGCAACCAAAAATGTCAGTTCTCTAGATTCATATTTTTCTTCACTGACCCTGCTCTCTACTTCCAGAAGCACTATTCTGCATTGTCATTGTTACGCTGGCCACAAAAACAAACAACAAAAAGCAGTCCTGCCATGCCTGAAATCAACAGTACTCCATGGAACAGCTTTGGGGAGGTACAACAAATGTAGACATGCCTGCAGAGCTATAGTCTTACAGTTAACTTTCCATAAGACTATTTAACAAGATATTAACAAGATATACCTGAAAAAAATCTTACATGCACTAAAAATCACTTGAGTAGTAAACAAAATTAATGGTGCCATTCTAATTTTATAGTAAGTGAACAGTTTCTCCTTCATGCAAGTATAAATTGATAATGAACACACAGAGTTCATCAATCTGCTTATTTTCTTATGCTTCCCCTTCTTTTGCAGTTATGACAATAATATCCACATGAAGGCGTTATCATTTCAAGGCAGAATCATGTTTTAAACCTAACAAAGGTCTGGAGGAAACCCCCTCCAGGTAATTTAAAAGCAACAGGTAACTTTATACTTATATCTAATAATTCAGAATACAAAGATACATAAAATACATAAATGAAAATTATATATGTATTTTAATCATTTAGAACAAATATACATATATACACATACATAATGGTCACACACAAATTATATAGATATATGTACATATATATATGCATATTAAAAGAATCCAACAATTTTATGATTAGATAGCTTTATTTTGAAGCAGGAGCACTAGACAGAATTATTGCCTACCATGTATCAGTAAATAAAAAAAATATGTAAATGAGGTTGTACATTATAATTGGAAGTAGGACAGGTTACTAAGCTTGTTAGACCAATTATAACTTTCTGCATATTCACTAACAGAGGAATGGATGACAGTAACCTTCTTAAAAATGTCATGTTCGATACTTGTAAGTTTTTCCATTGACAGCATGGTCCAATTACAAGTCAATTCGTAAAGTTCAAACTGCACAACAGCCAAATTAGCTAAAAATTGTCTTTCAAAAGTTCTGCTGACTGAAGGGAGCTAGCTGAAGCTGTTTCCATCACTAGCCTTTTTTTTTTTTTTTTTTTTTTTTTTAATGATATCCAGCATAAGGAAAAGTTTTTGTTCCTTGTTATCATTGATGTTGGTACTTTTTCCAAAGGTGAAATATTTTTTCTCTTCCCTCTTTATTTTCCTTGTCAATATGTACAAAGAGATGCTATATTCAAACTATATGTTTGGAAATTTTTATCCATCTTTTCACCTTATTAATACAAGAAAGGTCATAGGAGGAGACAAACAGAGATAAATGTTTATAACGAGCATCACTAACACTGAAAATTACCAGAGGGAGGCTGATGTCTCAGTTAGAGCACCAGAACTGGGATAGCTCAGCTTTTCACATCACTGAAGTCAGCGACAAAAGACCTATGGGTTTCAAGAAATAACATTATTGTTGTAATATCTATATTTGCTTTCTGACTGTCCTCAGCAAGTCAGTTATTTCTCTGCTTTTCAAACAATCACTTGTAAAATGGAGATGAAATATTCTTTGTTTCCAACTTGACTTCCCTGCGTGATGACTAAACAAGCTTTTCAGGGTAGTGAGCATCCTTCTTGAAGTAGTATATTTTCAGGATACTGATTTAATTTGAAATCTCTGTAATATAATTAAAATGGATTAGGAGTGGCCAGTAATTATTTACAGGTACAAGGTAACTTAAAAACTGGAATTTATGTTATTTGTCTGTCATATACTTTATTTGGCCAATCTAACAAGTGAATCAGGAAACAGACAAAAAAGAAAGACAGATACTTGAAATATTTCCCAAAGTTAAGGGATTTCTTTAAAAACCTGAACACATTTCTAAGCGCATTTTTCTTTAAGCTACTCTGCCTTATCTTTCTCAGGAAATTGATTCTGGATAGGGAAGTATACTATAGAAATGTGAACAACCTTCATTAGAATTTATGGAAGTTTTTAAGGACTGAAGAAGACAACCTGACCAAGATGAAAGACAGACCAAATTCTCAAAAGTCAGGCTGAAAGTCATGACAGACCTTCTAGATTTCTAGGTAATATAATAATAATCAATATAATAATAAAACTTTGGTTCTATCAAGGATATTTTATTTTTGGAAGTCTCTTCTGGTCAGAGTATATGCAAAACAAAAGGGTTATTTGCTACTAGGGAAAGGTCTAGGAGTGAGAGAATCAGAGAACAGCAACAGTTCAAGGTCAGAGATCTCTGACGAGTTCACTCAGAGATCAGGAAAGGGGATGAAAATTGTACCAAGTCCTGAATCATGACAGTTAATTTTCACATAACTAAGATTTTTAGGGCATCTTTAAAACAGAAAAGCATTTCTGCTGTATCTGTACCGCTGAAACGATGTTTTTAAAAATCATTGTCTGTATGTAAAAAGCTGGGTTCAATTCTCAAACACTGTAATATAACCCTGCTCTCAAATATCAATAACATTGTGTTTTATTTTTCCTGTGATATATCTTTCTGACTCTTTGCTTCTGTATGCCAACAATTGTTAAATTACATTCTTTGATAAATGGTGGTTACAAGTTGTTCAATATTTTTTCCACTGTCAGCTGTCTCTATGCTGTTCAATTTTGTGGACATTTTTAGACAGATTTGATATAGCATTTATTTTATTTTTCTCTTATATGTGATTTATTATTCAATTTGGGATTTTGTCTTTAGAAAAAAAGATGTCCCTCCAATTACTTCAATAGCTCAATAAAAATAAAAAAAAGGAAAAAATATTTCTCCCAGATGTCCAGCCTATCTAACCTTTTATTTCAGAAAAATAAGAAGAAAAATATTTGAGGCCAGTGCCCTGTTCTTATTTTATGTATCTATTATATGTATTAAGAAATCAAGTAGAGAAAAAACTAGTACAATATCTAAATGTTACAATGACTAAATAGCTCTTTTCAAGAAAAGAAACAAGATGAAAGTCCTAGTCATAAAGCACATTGCATTGATTTTGTCCTGAATACAGCAACCTACAGTTCCAACAAATCTGGAGGTTCTCTCACCTTCAATAAAAATTAAGACATCAGCAGGCTATGGGACAGACGTATTTATTCAGCTGTACTTCTACTCCAGTCTTAAAACCTTTTGCAATGATGAAATACTAAAAATAACCAAAAAAAAAGCATTAAAAAAAGAAGCGCATTCCCAATTTTCAAAAGAAAAGGACTAATTTTTACACTGCTTAGTTTAGAATTCTCCTTTTAAATTTATGATGATAATGACAACAATGACATTTTTTTCCCTTTGGATAAGCTGATGGATTAATCAGTGGTCATTTAGGTCACCTAAATGTCAGCTCTGCTTCTCTAACTGGAAAAGCTCCTCTGTGTGACAGAAAGCTTAGTGGGATCATTTTCTCAAGAGAGTAATGTAAATTATTATGCTGTCACAAACTGAGTAAGAGACCCGTTCAAAGCAATGATACTGGTGTGCACTGTAATGCAGAATGCTTTAGAGCCTACATTTTAATAACAGCATTTTTCAAAAGCCACCTGAAGGAGAATGAAACTATCATTGCCAGAAAATCTTAGTGGGGTTTTGAGTATCCTGTGTTCAGGGAGATGTTGCTGCTCAGTCTTGAAGAGTGGTCAATGAATGACAAAGAAACATGGGACCTTGAGGGTTCTTTTAGAATAGGATTAAATTAAACAACAGACCTAGGTACAACCCCACAGCTAAATTTCTTCTAATTTTCTGATCTCACATTTGATAGCCTTTATTGATATTGCACATGCATTTTATAGTTTCTTGTTATATACACATTATTTATTAATGTATATATTTTTATACTTAAGTTCTGCATACATTGCTCATGGAGATTTCAAAAATATCAGCGGTATTTGCAGATAGAATATATATGCCCCGATATTCATCTTTATCTGTATAACCACTAAAGATCTATGCAGCCATGCACATATAGTTACATGCAATTTAAACATGTGACCTTCTATTATTTATTCAGTCTTTGCATCATGTCAATAACACAAGTTCCAGAGATAACATCGGGTGATTTCCCTCAGAAAGAGATACATTCAATGTATTAAATTCATTAAAGGATCTTACAAAAAGTTATGATTTTTTTTTCTTGTGGTTTCAGAGAAAACCTATATAAATATAATATATAAACCCATATAAAATAAATATTATGTATATAAACAACATAAACCTGTATACAAATAAGGCATCATATTGTATATGTGTTATATGCATCTATATAGTAATTGTTTTTCCCCTTAGAACATAAAACATATTTGAGAAGATAGACTTGAAAAGGGGACAAACCCACAAATTTGGAAGGGTTATGAATGTCAGCTACTGCAACCCCTGCATTTGAAGCAACATGAATTATGTATGGACCACTCCTAACAGATTTCTAACATCTCAGGTGACAGACACACCAAGAGCTCTCCAAGTAATCTTACAGTGCACAGCCTACTCAGTGGCAACTTGTTTTCCTGCCATATAAATTAACCTTCAAAAAACAAGCCAATTCCTTAACCTTTCTCATAACTTCCATAAGTATAAATAACAACAGAACATGCATTTCTTTAATATATTTTGCATATTTGAAGACTTATTTATCTTCTGTGAATAAACAATCAAGTTTTTCCACTTATTATATGATTTCCAGCTTCCTTTTAATTCTCTTTGTCGTGTCTGTCCCCCTTACTTCCCCTTCTCCCCCCCCCTTATTTTCAGCAATTTACCTACACTGATCTAAAATCAGTTAAGATTTCAAGCTGAGGTGGCACTAAGTGCAAGGTATAGTAACTATTTATGAGGCCTTCCACCTAACTCTTGGGCTGTGCACTCCAAAGCAACACTGAGCTCCAACAGAACAGCAGCACACCCTGTTCACCACTTCAATGACCCCTTAGTACTCCTCTCAGTATTGTTCTGCATCAACCTATTTGCCATTGCAGTTTCACATATTTATTTCATCCTTTCAGAATATGGGAGCTCACACTAAGTTTTAACCTGCAGGCAAACCAGACATAAAAACTTCATAAACCATCATGCAGACCCTAATGACAAAACACTACTGCACATCACTGCATCTAGCAAACCTACAAACATGACACTGAGCACACATCTCTGGCAACAGCACTCAACTCTTCTGTTATTGAATGAATAACAGAAAGTCAAAACATAGCAGCTGCCAGGAGTGTATTATTCACTATGCTCTGTGAGAAACAGCAATGTTTTGGGAAGTTGCTTTTAAGGCATACTTTACTGTATAGAACATGGCAACCGTAGAAACTTGATAAAATTACATTTTGTGTGGTGAAACTTTGAAAACCAACATGAAAAATGAACAGATATTCCAGCATTTTGGTTCTCTGCTCACCCTATCACTCTAAAATTCAATGCCAGATAATGAACAAGTATTTTCTGCTGTTCAGAATATTTCCTTTCCAGCCCAATAGAAAATAGATTGGTAAAATAGTAATTACTGAACCTAGATAATGAGAAGCAATTCATAAACTGAAACGGAAAAGCTAGAAGGACTGTAAGCATCTTTCAAACTTGCTAATGTGATGCTAAATGCTTTAAATATTTTAAAACTGAGACTAGATTATCGCATGCAATGAATTTTATTATGTGATACTAATCACAAAATATTGAAGAACACGCAGCTCCATTTTCTTTCTGAAAAGGAGACTATAAATATAGTAATTTTGTTCTCGATACTCATTAAAACTGGCATGATGGAGATTAGCAGAAGCATTGTATAATATAGACATCACTAGAGTTCAGGATTCCAGCTGTAGCTGACTCATATTAGCAGTCAAAAACACATAACGCAGCACATTACTGTATAGTGAAACTTGAAGATGATAATCATGCCCTAAAGGCTCCTCTTAAAGGCATCTAGATAACATGATTTGCCTGTCCCCAAATGCTAACTCTATGCATATTATAACACAACTGGACATGTAACTTCTACTAGCATTGCAAGTTGCAAGGAAGCAATTTCAGCATGAGTTAAGTTACCATTATACATTACACAAATACCACTTGCAAATAAATAACAGATTTTAAACAAGAGTTAACACAATTTTTAGATTTTGTTTCATCAAGGTAACAGAATCTTTTAAGAAATAACTACAAAAACAACCCTGAAGTGGTTGAACAAGCCACTCCAGAAGGTTGTGAGCGTGGTTCTGTCAGCCAGACATACAAGTGCTTAGTTCTGTCCTCAGATAATTTTACAGGTATTTCAAAACTTAAACCAAGTATTTGAAAAACTTTAATATTCATTCAGCACCTTAGGTGAACTACCACAATTTTTCAAATGCTCAGTTTCGTGTGTCGATCTGCTCGAGGGTAGGAAGGCTCTGCAGGAGGATCTGGAGAGGCTGGACCGATGGGCTGAGGTCAACTGCATGAAGTTCAACAAGGCCAAGTGCCGGGTCCTGCACCTGGGGCGCAATAACCCCAAGCAGAGCTACAGGGTGGGTGATGAGTGGTTGGAGAGCTGCCAGGCAGAGAAGGACCTGGGAGTGATGGTTGACAGTCGGCTGAATATGAGCCAGCAGTGTGCTCAGGTGGCCAAGAAGGCCAACAGCATCCTGGCCTGTATAAGAAACAGTGTGGCCAGCAGGGCCAGGGAAGTGATCGTCCCCCTGTACTTGGCTCTGGTGAGGCCGCACCTCGAGTACTGTGTTCAGTTTTGGGCCCCTCGCTACAAGAAGGACATGGAGGTGCTTGAGCGAGTCCAGAGAAGGGCTACAAAGCTGGTGAGGGGCCTGGAGAACAAGTCTTACGAGGAGCGGCTGAGGGAGCTGGGCTTGTTCAGCCTGGAGAAAAGGAGGCTCAGGGGTGACCTTATCGCTCTCTACAGATACCTTAAAGGAGGCTGTAGAGAGGTGGGGGTTGGCCTGTTCTCCCACGTGCCTGGTGACAGGACGAGGGGGAATGGGCTTAAGTTGCACCAGGGGAGGTTTAGGTTGGATGTTAGGAAGAACTTCTTTACCAAAAGGGTTGTTAGACATTGGAACGGGCTGCCCAGGGAAGTGGTGGAGTCACCATCCCTGAAGGTCTTTAAAAGACTTTTAGATGTAGAGCTTAGGGATATGGTTTAGTGGGGACTGTTAGTGGTAGGTCAGAGGTTGGACTTGATGATCTTGAGGCCTCTTCCAACCTAGAAATTCTGTGATTCTGTATTTGTCAGGTCTCCAGAAAGAGCAGAAAGTCATGGTCCTGTATGGATACGCTTTGCAAACTGCTTAGGAACAAATTGGCTGGTGTAAAGGACTGGGCACAAGCTGCTGCTTCCTTCGCCCACCTGCTGCCTCCTTCTCCCACCTGCAGATCAATGCATGCCAAACACCTCAAACTGCTGTCTCCATTTTGCTCAGTCCAAGAGCACCCTTTGTGTTTCGTGGTTCTGAGAGGTTTTTTGTTTGTTTTCAATGCATATGCTATCCTACATTATTAGGTAAAGATATTTTCTCAGCCTACTTGCTTATATCCATTATTTTCCACTCACAGCTCAGATAACCCACTAAGCTTAGAGAGTTGTCGTGTTTGAAAATAAGCCTTTTCATAACCAGCATGGAACTGGAAACTTATAACCATGGGCAAGACGCTAAACAGACAAACAGCCATAGCTCTCCTTATGCCACCTGGACGTATAATAATTTACCAGTTCACCTACTGCAAACCCTCAGGAGCTGGAAAATGGCTTTCATCGCACACAGTTACTTTCCTTATATTGGCCTTTTTTTTTTTTTTTTTTTTAAAAAGAATCACAGCCCATGGAACCACTGCATAAAAAGCATTACATCACACATCCATAATAGATCATCTGTATGAAATGCTTTCTTAATAAGGTTAAAGTATGCATTGAAGGACACCAGGACAGCATCTGAAGCTTGTGGAAAGAAGTACATATCTTAACAGATACAGAATTAAACCCTTGAATAGAAAAATAAGATTTTTTTATTCCCCAAATACGATTAATTTAGGCTTTTACAGGTATTAGAAGAGAAACTTAAGAAAAAAAAAGACACATGAAAAATACTATAATAAAAGTGCAGAGCTCAATTGATAGGATTTTCATAAATGTGTATGAGTAAGCATGTTTTGCGTCTAAGCTCTTCTTCAGTTGAGGAACGGGAATGTTAGCTGTGACTTTTCAGCAATGATTTTACTCAGCCTTTCAAAATTCTACATCAAATTTTTGTCATGATCCACTTGCAATCATTGCAGTTGTCAGGTCAGGAAATATACCGGGAAGCTTTAGTCCTTTGTCTTGACCTAATAAATTACAACCATTCCTCTGTCTCTGACCAGAAAGTAGGTTTCAGAAAGTAGGTTTCAATACTATGGAACATAACTCCTTTGGAACTAGGGAGGGTTACAGGACAATTTAAGAACATTAAGATATCTTCACAATTGATGGAACACACATAATAAACCTCAAAATAGATATTCCCATGTGTAGAGAATTATTTGGTGAAATTTAAGATGTTTCTGTTGCAATTGCAGATATTTATTGCAACTAACTATGGATCATATTGTTACACACATTCAAAAGTATACATTGATTCTGAAAAGTAATGAAACAAGTTTTCACAGGAAGTTTTCATTTATCAAAACATCTCAAAAATCTTCAAGCTTATCTATATAGTAATCAAAGTATAAAATATAAATATCCTTTAATACAGGATTTTGTATTTTTATGGTACAAGTGCTGAAGATATAATACCAACTCAACCACGGTGTTTTCTTTAGACCCCTAAATAATAAAACAAAAGCCATGCCAAAGTGGTACCAACTGCACTTGAAAACATGCATTTTCAAATATATACTTAATCATTTACACTTACAAACAAGGTGGCAAGATGCATTGTTTTCCATATAAATTATTTTTGAATTCTAAGCTACAGACGCTGATGCACAGGATCTTCAAAAATAAGTCTAGGTCATGTAGAAAGTTTTTATATAAAGATGAATTAAAATGGACAGATGGCAAAAGGAAAAGTTCTTCAAAATCAGCAAGTAAAACTAAAAACCAGGGAGTTAAAAAAGAGAAAAACAGAGATAAATTGATGAAATATAAATAAAAAATAAAGAGAAGGTTTAGTGAGAAAAAGGGGAGAAGACTAGAATTAAAGATCTGGATCAGAAAGCTCAGAGAACTAAATGTGTGCAGGAAATAATACACAAATCTCAAAATTCTGAACTCCAGTCCTTTTCAGCATTTCAGTATTGAAGACAAAGTTCTAAAGGGATAAGAGATACAGTATATATAGAAATAACCCATTTAAGATTCTACAATAACGGTAAATGAATACTTAGCATAACTGCATGATGAGAATTTTCTTATTAATAACGACTTCCTTACTATCATTATGAGTAGTATCTGATTGCACTCTTGCTTCTAACACTGCAACCAGGTTGTTATATCATTTATCTTAAAACAGCAACAACAAAAAACCTTTTCTTATACGTGACAAAAACTCATGTATTTCTTGCACTTATTTTTCATTATTATTTCTCACGTTTATTTCTTTCCACATTAGTGAATACTCTCCCAGATTTTAAAAGCATATGAATGTATACCTATTTATATAAAAATAGAATATATAGATATGAAATATATTGTATAATATGCATATATATTTGATATTATGTATTGTTTCCATATATTATTTTAAACTATAACCATGTCCAATTTTATGAACATATACCCAATACACATTGCTTTATTTTATATATATATATATATATATACATACATACATATATATATAAACACGTATTATACTCTATAAAAGGATATATAAAGCAATATATAGCAAGACTACACAAGCTATAAGCCTTCCTATTTTCTTCAAGGTTTCCTTGCTTTTTCCCAGCTTGGGACTACAATTCGATATACGATACATATGTGATATATATAAAAAAAAAGTGTATTTATACACATGCATTACTAAATGTAAAGTATAATACATACTTGAACAGCAAGTACACTTACTGGAACAGCAATGAATGAAATCAATTTAGAGTAATATGCATAGTCAAGTGAAAAGTGACAGATGAGAATGCTTTCATAGTATACTTTTGAGAAACTTCTGAACAGAATTGTTTTGGGAAATTAGAAAAAAACAACAAAGTAACTGTCTACAGGAAATGATGTGATTCTTGGACTAACCCTCTTAATTGTGACTTCTGTAGTAAAATATTCTTAATACTTCCATGACAAAAAGCAGTTACAGTAGACATGATCTGTGAACCACACATATTTAACTGAACTATAAAACAAAAGCATGTTGAGTCTTTACTGTATTTTGATTCATAAAATGTTTTTTTTGTTTGTTTTGTGTTTTTTTTTTTGTTTTGTTTTGTTTTTCTTCAGGATGTTATAAGACTCAAGGTATAATTCAGTTACACAAACTGAAACCTTTCTGCAAAAATGGGGAAACACTCTAAACTAGCTGAGAAGGTGGACAAAAAAGTTACTATTGGATATTTCTAACTTATTCCTTGGCACCTCTGCCAATATTTTAGACAAAATTATTACACAAATATAATGAGCTAAATGAGCCCTTTCAGATGAATAATGCACATATATAGTGTCTAGCTTCAGTCATTGCTGGAAATCAGGGAAACATTTTGAAGTGTCACACGTTTGTAGCAAAACCAAAGAATTCTGAGACAAAGGAAGTAAAAGGAGCTTGGTGTTGCTATTTTGGTTTTGCTGTCGGAGCACAGCCAAAAGAGGTTTGTAGTTTAGTGAATGAGCAGCAGGAAAAACTCCAGCTGTGAACACATGCTCTGTGATATTCACCCAGGTCCCTAGCAGCTAGCCGGGTAGCTCACCAAATTACACCAACATGTTGGAGAATTGCCCGCCTCTCAGAGCATGCCAGCAGAGACAGTAAAGACACAGGCAGCTCCATTCTTTTTCTAGGAAACTGAAGAAATCTTTCAAGAATAAGTAAATTTCAGAGAAGTTCATACATGCACCTCATTTCATATTCAGTGCACCTCGTCCAGTTTAAAAGAAGTCTCGCATGCAGTCAGTCACAGCATAAATAGAAACTGTCATCACAACTACTACTCCTCCTTAAAAACCTCATAAACCTTCTCTTCAAAGAGGCTTATGAATGATGTGAACTAAATAATTCATGGCACTGCAGATGCCAGTCCAAATAGCCCCTTCCTTTTTAAGGTTTCAGTTTGTAGATGTGTGATCAAAAGCCTTCATCAGTCATGATAGTGGCATTTGTACTCACTCCAAACAAACCACATTTGCATCTGAATGTTTTTCATTGAAATGAGAGATATAATATGCAAGCCAAGTCCCAACTAAAAGGAGGCGTTTTACACTATTTAAATTCAGTCAAATTAAAGGCTGAATGCAAACTAAAAGGTCTACTCTCAGAACCGTAATTTGACACATCGTAAATAAGAACCAGTTTTTGTACCTCAGCACTTGTCTGAAAATTTTGCACAGCATCTTAGCAGTGCTGCCTCTTCAGGAATTGGAAGTCCTGTATATAAAGTAATGATGTACACAGAAACTTAACACACTGCCACCTGTTCAAAGACTTCACCTGTACACATTTACATGAAACCAAGTTGGTAAAACTTATTGCTGTATGAAGGCAACATCAATTCTGAAGAACATAAAAACCAAGACCTTCCTATAACAGTTTTAAGAAAATTGATTCTTGCCTAATGTATCAAGTTTTCACCCTGTTTTATCAACCGCATTTACTAGTAAGGTGAGGATCATTCTTGGTCACATCCATAGCTCAGCTATAAAGTTACATTTAAAAGTACCACAGGTAGACTCTCAAGTAATGAAGACCTGAAGAAACCAAAGCATAAATAGCTCAGTCACTGTATGTGGAATAGAAGTCATGGGAATTTCACCTTATATTTCAGGACATGTTGGCAAGAGAAAAAGCACTAGGACCAGATAAAATTACTGTCCTTGCCAAGGGAAATAAATACAAATCTCATAAACTGAGGTTAATACTCATTTTAAAAAGGCTATTAAGAGCATAAAATGACCTTCTGTTACGAACCTTGGTGGGGATAAGCAAGATAATTCTTTTTAATTCCCAGGGGATTTTACTGTTAAGCCACTAGTTTTCTCACTTTTATTTTCTTTTCTAAATAAGAAAGTCTTCTGATTTTATTTTGCAGTTAAATAGCCTAGTGAAAGATGGAAAGAAGGAAATTATTATGTGTTATTCCATATTCAATCATGTCTCACATCTTTTTATTTGAAGTATACCTGTTTTTTTGTTTGTTTTTTAATAAAAAAAAGTTTACTTTGCAGAAAATAAAACCCTACGAACTAGTTATCCAAAGTGCATTGTGTAAGTTGAGGTTTTTGTTTTAAAACCCTTAAATTTAACTATGTGATTAGAGTTTGCACCATAAACAAGATACACTACCACAATCCAAATGGCATATATTATCATTTATATTCAATCTACTCAAATATTTAGAGAAAGACTGATTTTAAGGGATCACCAATTTTGACATGGAAACACATTTATGTAAATAAAAAGTAACAATAATAATAAAAAGATGGATCTACTCTAGAAATCAAGGTAATTCCAAAGCATGAAGGTGCAGGCTTCACAGGAAAACAACAGGAAATGACTTGTGGCAGACTAGAACAACGCAGCACCAACGCTGTGAATGCTAATGAATAAAGCTAAGGAATAACGCTGGAGCATCATATATTGGAAGATGACACTGATGAGGGCAGATGCAGAAAAATGATTATCAACTTCAGACCCCTAGAGCAGCATGAATGAAATCACATCCTTGTGTTCTGGGAAATAAAACAGGCAACTTGGTTAGAAATAAAGACAGCCTTTAATTATCTAAAAGTAAATTGGGAGCAACCCATGATAATTCAGAAGTGGTGTTATTATAGAACACAATGCAGAGTTAATTCAGAAATCAGTTTGTTCAAAAACATCAACAGCTGGGTTTAATAATAGACACAATGAATCAGAAATGAAGAAAAGCTTGAGACAGAGATTATTAAGCAATTCCAATCATACTATTAGATTTACACCTAAACAGTGGCAAAGAAATTATATGTTAAAATTATTTAAATAAAGGAAAATGATAATTTAGTTATCAAAAAAATATCTAAATAAAGGAAAACATTTGGATTGATGAGCCGCACGAGTGTCAAAAAACATCTACAGTATTATGTTTAAATGTGTTGTAGAGATATCTGGTAACCATATTAAAATGGCAAAAGGTAACTTTTCCCATTCCTTTCTTATTTTTAAAATAAGAACTAGAACACAGCCTTGACATGAGACCAAAATATCACTTGAATGAAAAAGTGCTATAATGTTTAAAAATAAAAGGTTTTAATTATACCATGCTACATTCTGGTATTTCTATTCACATTCAGTAAGATCTCCTCCTGAAAGTTCTCTCAGCAGTTTTCTAATTCCTAAAGCATAGGATGCTTTAAATCCAGTACATCTGGGAAAGCATGGAGAGACCATAATCAGACTATCAGATGATTAGTGTAAAGATAGTGAAGATAGTACTGGCAAAGCAAAAGTAATAGCTGGCTGCAAATTTAGTTGGAATGACTGGATATTTTATTCACAGAATTATGAAGTTAAAATTTGTACAATGTATAGTCTAATTTTAAATATAAAAAAAATTAAATATACAAAGGAATAAAAAGAAATCTTCAGTGAATGAAAAGAAAAAGAATGCTGGCAAAAACCTACCACTCAAGGTAAAATGCAGGTATCAGCTCTGTATGAAGCTGTTGACCAGAACGAAAGCAAACATGTTTGGGCTCTGCAACAATTTATGGCAAACATACATGTTTTCTGAAAGTGTTAACAACAGATCTGATTCTTTATATTTTTGCATTCTTCATTTTTAAGACAGGAACTGGGAATAGAATCAGCGTTCACGCAGAGGCAATACTGCATAACCTTCCATATTTCATCATATGGAAAATAGTTCAGAAGCTATTTGCACTACCAAGCATTCCTCTACATAAGTTGAAGCATATAATATACATAGGTCTCAAAGACAGTCCAGCAGAAAATGTTGGAGGCAATTAATGAATTCGTCTACAATGACGCACATGAATATATACCTTTATTCATTTAAAGTTAACATTTTTTTTCAACATGGATGTTTCTTCTGTGATAATATTTTGTTTCCTTTAATGGCAGAATTTTTTTAGTCCTTTTTGTTTTGCTTTCAAAGTAAAAAACATCATCATCAACAAAAAAGTCCTTCCATTGACTTTCCAGTGCTTTCAATCAGAACTGTAACGTGACAGTCACAAGGGGGTGGAGACTAGGAAAATGTTTTGGCTTACGCAGCATAAACATTTTGCACTTTAAAAATATTTTAAGTTAAAGGTGTATATGCAAGAAACAACTCGGGCTGGCTGAGGGAAAAAAAATCTAAACACCCACTGAATATGACAGGGATATTTCTATTGACTTATTGTTGCTGGCTGTGAATCCAGCAACAATTATATCATATTATGTTACTGAAAAAATAATAGTGATTTAGGAAAAATAAATGGAAAAGAGAAAACAACAGATTATGCAGATCATTCTAAAGCTATCAACCTTGGCTACAAGAAATTGCATTTTTCAGCATCCTGTAATGTAGCAACGATCAGTAGTCACATGTAATTTTTAGTATTTATTATACTTATCAGCTAAGATGGATGATTATCAGACAATGTAAATTATTGATAAAAGGCATTATTCAAAAACTTTATCAGAGATGGTATTCACAACAAAGAAAAACAATTTCTTTGAAGACTTGCTAACCAGCCAGAGTGACAACTTACGTAACAAGATCCAGGTATCAATATACAACCAATACTGTCACAGCAAACAGCTACTTCATGAAGCTTATCCAACAACAAAAGAAGTATATATAATGTATCTTAAAAAGCAGTGCAAGCAGCAATAAGATGGCCTGGCTCTTGACAGTTATTATGTGTGGCTGATAGACTGGTCATGTCAGTATGTTGAGAACAACTCAAGTGGAATTCCTCATCTTCCAGGAAGGTGGTTCTAAATGTCATGGTTTTACTCCCTAAACTACCACATGACTTTTCACATTTTCACCCTACAATTCAAAGATGTGTTGAGAAGCAACATGGAGCTTTATCAGGGAATGATGTTTCTAAAAGCTATGTAGTTCATTCAAGTATGAAACTTTGTTATTCTATATTTTTAGAAGAAGTAAACATTCTTCCACTGTGGAATATGGGGTCTTTTATACATATATCATTACATGTAAAACCAAGAGATGAAGTTGCTCTTCAAACTTAAAACCAGGCTGAGAGCACACACATCAAAAGTCCACGGAAATATTAAATATATATATATTAAAAATAATATCAGGTTATTTAAAAAACATGAAATTCAGAACACTGGAGAAGATATTAAGGGTGCAGTATAATAGTAATGAAGATAATTAAATACCAGAAGATAATCATCTTGACATTTTTTCAACACTAAGTCTTTTTTATACTTGAACTATAAAATTTTAGACACAGATTTATTCAGGCCATAATCACATTTTGAATTAAGTGACCCTAAATCCAGATCGAATGTAACTGCCCTCTGTCCACCCCCAGCCACTCACTCTTGTGCCAGGATTTGTTTAAGTGAAGAGTCAAGTGAGGAACTGATGTGTCTCAAACCCATTTTTTCCACACTAGGTTTTGGATTCAGTTCTCTCTCTGGATCCACTTGCCTCCCACACTCTATATAACTGTTTTATACTTCACTCTAACAAAAAAAAAAAAAAAAAAAGCCACGATTCCCACTTCCTTATATTTTAATTTGAAAGTATTATATAACATGCATTACAGTTCTTATCATAGACACTGTGTAACTATCAGATGCACTCTACAATGTCTCAAACAGAAATGAATACTAACATAAGAGAAAAAAAAAGCACTACTTGAATCTTTCAGCATTCGCAAACCGGAGATATTTAAGATAAAGTTAATTAATTCACTGAAACAGCTGAATATGACTCAAGTTTAAATTCAATGTTTTAGCTTTAGAAGAAAATACTTTAGATGGATCATAAATATATGATCATTTATAGACCTACCTTAGGTAGTCCATAAGAATGCTAAGATTTATAGGCTTGATAAAGCACACTCCTAAATATCACCAACAAATTAATGAATTACTTGAGAAAAAGTACAGTAAAATAGTGAAGGGCATATTGAAAACTATTACATTTATTTTGAACTTTGTTCCCAGAGAGTGAACAATCTGGCTCTATGAAATGCTACAAAACTTTCAACTGCAAAAGGAGCTATGTTTTCAAGGTAGTGTTTAATTAATTTACAGAGTAACTGCTGTGAAAGTTCATTGAGACAAATATTAAAGCTGCCTTTTAAAAGGGTTGGATAATTTTCTGATGATAAACAATACTGGCAGTTTTGTAAGCAAAGACAATGATACAGGAGTAATTAAATCTCATGCTTCAGGGTATAAGTAGAATCCCTCATGCCCCACGTACAACACAGACTATTATTAACAACATTTTCTTCATACCACAAATATAAACTTGTAGGTGAATTCAGATGTCTGATCCTCCTCTTAACTTGTTTGCCACTGCTAAAGGCAGTGTGTCAGACTACAGAAATACATGGTTTGATACCACCTGACAATGCCTGGCCTGTGTTTCCACGTGAAGTGTGACAATGCCATCAGAAAGTAAATGCAGAACTACGTCTACCAGAAACTACCAAGTGACCTTCACATACTCTGACTTCAAAAGACCATGCCTGTCATCATCATTATCCATGTAATAATGGCAAGCCACGAGTTGAGCAGAAATGAAGATGACTAATTGACCAATACTAAGAAACAGCCTTCTCTGTGCCCAAACACTTCAACAAGCTAGAACTTCAGAAAACATGAATAAAAGCCAAGGATCCAGCAAAATAAATAAGTAAAGCAAAAGGGAGGAAAAGTAGAAGGAAGGGTACATATGTGGATGAACACTACAACAAAAGCTTTACCAAATTTGACTGTCATTTCATTACCCAGAAATCTAGCAGGAAATCTGTGGCTCTAGACAGCACATTTCACAATATCACAATATTTCCTAGTAAGTCTACAATTAAAAAAAAAAAAAAGCCTACAAAAGTTAGGTTTATCAGTATGTACTTAGTTATAAACATTTGAAAGAGAACTTTGGCAATTCACGAAAGAAAAAAGATGTCAAATAGATTTACATCCTGATCACTTTTTAGCATGTATTATTATATATGTACACTAAAACTTAAAATAGCAAAGCTTACTAATAGCTTTTTGGCAGAAGTAGTATAATGTCACTGAAACCATTGGGCCTATAAATATACCTTCCTCCAAATGGCAAATGTTACAATTAAAGAACATGGTAAGTAAGAGAAGCCAATAAATTAGGTATAGTAAAGGACCATGTCATATTTCCTGATGAAAACTTCTCATACTTCGCAATACAGTAACTCAGAGGCCAGCCCGCAAAGAACTGTAGCAGTGCATCTATACCTGAAGTCATGCTAGCTGAGTTACTGATTCCTCCAGCATGCCATTAGGCAGGCATACATAACTAAGAAATTAAAGCTGAAAAGTACATGGAGGGTCTCCATTTCCACTGAGGTGTTACTGGAATTAGTCAGCGAGGGTGCCAAGCACACGCATCCTGCTCATACCACTGCCTTCTCTGCCAAGGGCTGTCAGGAGAAGCTGAGGCACACCGGCCCTTGCCACTGCTTGTTTTCATAGCATGCCATGCACTGCCTCAACCCTCACTCTACCCTGCTCTCACAAATGGGTGACGGCAGCTATGCTGACAATGACCTGGTGGCAGACAGAGCCCTTATAACAAGGATCTCAGTAAACGCGGTTCAAGTTAGATGTAATATTCTCACATGCCCTCGGGCTTTCAGGAGTTGCCATCTGCAGCAGCATAGGATAATATGCCTCTGTGAGTTACTTTGTCCACGCTTTCATACTCAATGAATTGAAATTATGTCTATATTCAGAAATCACACAGTAAAAATGAACAGCTTCTTCCTGTGACGATTTTCTACTCAGCCACATAAACAAGACAAAAGTAGAAACCTAAGCTGTTAAGTAGAGAGCTTTTCTGAAAGAATTCCCTGTATTTTTTACTCCCTGAAATAAGTCATTAACTGCAATGCCAAAAACACCACAACAACAACAAGTAAACACAACAAACCAAACCAAGAAAAAACTCTTGTTGATAAAAGCCTTGTTAATAATGCTAGCCTTAGTTAAAACAAATTAACAATCGTACTATCATCCATTTCGGTTTAAGATCTTCAGCATTACTAGCAGGAGCATGATATAGGTGGCACAGTTCCACAAGATATCAGATCCAGAGCGTTATTTCCTTCATTTACCTGACTTTGCAACTCATAAGCTCAGTCATAGCATTGCTGTACAAATAATATACCTCCAACAAGGTTTTCAGAAGGCTCCTGAGAGTAACCTAATGTTATCAAACATGTTTTGAGCAATGGTTTAGACCAGGTGACCTCCACGCGTCCCTCCCAACCTAAACCATTCTATGACACTAATTAGGTTCCTCTTCTAATCCAAGACAATTGGCAGGTAGAGGTAAAAATCTTTTATTAAATCAGTCGGTATATATGGAAAAAGTAAGTTTAAAGTAAAATAAAGACTAGGAAATAATAGTGGATTAGCAATGTGAGGCTATCTCAGAGTTTCCATTCTTGCTGTTCCGAAGTCTCAGAGGCTGTAAAATAAATTACAAGCATGCAGTCAGTACAGTGGGTAGCTTATCCAGGCTGCTCTGTGGCACATCAGAAAACACTGGCATCCATCCATCTTCACCTGAGCTTTATAACCCTCGTTAAAATCTGAGCATTATTTCTCTTTTACACTGCGTGATGGCAGATGTGCCGGCATCAAGCCTGGCATCATAACACGCAGGGCTAGGAAACCACTCACCAGCTTTATAACAACCTTCACAGACACACTATGATGGAATCCTTTAAGGGTCAGTGAGCCCAGGCAATCATCTCCTCAGAGATGTCACTATGACGGTCTGACCTTGCAGCAGACAGCTGGGAGGTCTGTTTTTCTCTGAGGGTAGTCAGACACTTCAACAGGCTGCCGGAGAGGCTGAGGAATCTCTGCTTTTGGAGATGCTCAAAACTTGTTCAATCAAGGCCACAGTAACCTGATCTAACTTCAGAACAGTAATTGTTTTGTTCAGGGGGTTGACCACATGACCTTCAAAGTTCTCTTCTAGAGCAAGTAATTCCATCATTAGTTCCATCAAGAATCAGTAATGTTTTACCCGGCAATCTCATCTTCAAGTCCGCACTCCTAAGCTTCATCTCTGTCTTGAGTATTTTATAAGAAATATGTTGGGACAGGAAAAGATTAAAAGGACTTAAATACAAAAAAAATACACATTTTATTACACATAACATTACATTTTTTCTAATACCTAGTGATTGCCCCGATTCTTGAAAAATTTAAAGGAAAAAAAGTTACGACTACCCCTGAATAAATTCCCTCAATAATATCTTAAATTTTAACTTGAATTGAATTGGCATAGAACCTCAAGTGGGGCTGGGTACAAAAAGAATCAACTTTCTTTTCCTGATTATAAATTAATAGTTCTTATAAGAACAAAAGCTTTAGTCATACATTACAAACAGCTTATTAGATAGATGATATACAGTAGGAGACTCTGTGGTTCTGATGATAGATTAGAGAGAAGCAGGAATGGTATTAGTTCCACAACAGTTGCACATACATTCTGTATAGTTGGAATTTTAAAATGGCACATAAGTTTTACATGGTATAGTAAACTGGTTTATGTTAAGGGTGATTTCCAGGCTCAAGCAAACACTAATACATACCAAAACCAAGGGTCTGCCAATCTTCAAAACCTAAGAAACTAGAACAGTCTTGCGGTATCCTCACAATCATATTTTTCTTCAAAATATCAAAGTATAAAACAGAGTTAATAAGCCAGTTTGTATGCTTGTGATTCAAGGGTATGTTCTTGTAATAGAATGTATTCTTGTAACATATAGCTAATGGTCATGATTAGCCAGGAAAGTTCTATAGCATATAGATGCCTGAAACAGTAACAATCAACAGTAGCAAATATCTAGTATGTCACCAAAGTAAAGATTACCTACCCCCTCCTGCTTTAAAGGCATATATATATATATATATATATATATATATATATATATCATACTGTTACCACTGTACTGCCCACTGTTTCAAATGCTTGCTTAATCCAGACATGTTATCTCAAGCATGCGCTAAGACCAGACTTTTCTCATTCCAAATCAAGAAGAGCAGTGAAAGTCCATAACACAACCTTGATTAACGTTCATGGAAGCATAGCAGAATGGTTGGGGTTGGAAGGGACACCTTCCATTAGATCAGGTGTCCCAAAGCCCCATCCAACCCAAATTTGAACACTTCCAGGGATGGGGCATCTGCAGCTTCTCTGGCAACCCATTCCAGTGTCACACCACCCTCAATTTGGTATTTATTTGCAATTTTCCAGAATTTTATTCTACTCATAGCCCAATGCTTCTGCAACACATATAATACAGACCACTCAATTATTTTTGTGTTTCTGTGAATACATGCACCTTAATTCAGCAATGTGTATGACTTCTAAAGGTAACATACTTGATTTCTATGCCACTTACAAGTTGTATGGTACCCAAAGTCTCATGAATTTTCTCCCCAGTGGTTCACTTCTGTCTAAAAGTATACCCTTTCTCCATAGTGTTAATTCATGTTTCTCTAACATATTACACTCCAGTTCCTGACCTTCCGGGCTAAAAACTGTATATTGCTTCATGTCACATGTTAGATTACAGATGCTGAGACTGTGTTTTTCTTTCCATGTAATTGCAATGGGGAAAAAAAAAGTTGCAGTTTTCAAGGAATTTATGAGAGCAAGTACAACAGGATCAATATTTTATATTTGAGGTTATTAAATTTCTACTAAAAATTCTATTCATCAGAAAGATCTACACATATATTCTTCCCCTTCCCATTTTTAATCTCTTAAGACATGCGTGTAACTATATGAATAAGTCAGAAAATCAAAGAAAAACATCGTTGTGAATGGTTATAGGTGCCAGTTTAACACTGGTATTGATTAAGTACCTCAAACACATTGGAACTTGACAGAAAAGTCCCCTGCCCCTAGAAATCGATGCAAGATGAATCTGCTTAGACTTTTCTTCACAGACTGGGGAACTGCACTGTTGGGCATAGAGACAGCAGGTCAGGCTTGCAGCTCTGCTGTGGCAAGGGAGCACTGCAGTGTGCATTATAAAGAGCCTGGCTGACAGGCAGAGAGCATTCTTACTCATCTTCACAGTTCTGCTTCATACCTCTTGTGCCTCTTATGCAACCCCATGGGGCACAAATCTTGCTGGTGCAGAGAAACATGGTGGGTTTCTGCCCTTTCAGAACAGCAGTAAAGAAAAAATGGGGAGGGGAGCACCATGCACTTATAAAATTCAACCTTAGTCACCTCACTGAGGTGTCTGACTTCAAAAAATAGTGTTGTAAGTAGCCACAGGAAAAGCAAAGGGATCCCAGTGTCTTTTGCTTTGGCTTTGTCTCTGACTTGTCCTTTGGAGGAGCCTACCTCTCCCTCTGTTCATTTATTATGGAATCTCTTAGAAGTGGTGCTTATGGGTATGGATATTTTCTGGCACACCCTTTTAGTGTTGAATTAAAGACTTCTATTATTATTATTATTTTGTAGATCCCGAATATCACTTGATAAGTTTATTGAAAAGAAGAATGAGAACATTCAAAAAAAAAAGTTTCTTGTTATCAGTAGTAGTCCCAAAAAACTAACTACAGAAAATACATACGCATGCAAGGGGTTAGTTA
Organism: Oxyura jamaicensis; assembly: GCF_011077185.1. Classification (NCBI taxonomy): domain Eukaryota; kingdom Metazoa; phylum Chordata; class Aves; order Anseriformes; family Anatidae; genus Oxyura; species Oxyura jamaicensis. Next base: position 96,824,095 of record NC_048893.1, read on the forward strand.
AACCAGGTTGCAACTTCATTATTTTTAGAGCAGAAGTGAAGGGTCAGAACGCACATCTGACTTTGGGTCATCATTGACCTGAGCTGAAAAAAAAAAGATGGAAAGAGTCTCACTGTTAGAGGACTCCAAGGGCTTACAGTGTGGAACACTACACAAACGGGAACACAGACATCTTGTCTTGAGAAGCACTGAGCTGCTGGACAAGAGAATAAAGACAGCAAGGAAACTGCTCACACCCTTTGGATGTGTTGTATGACTGCAAGAAAGGAGCAAGATTCATGCTTGGCATAAAGAGAAAGGTATTTCTGAGAAAAAGCATAACAGCAGAGGAAAGCTAAAAAAAAAAAATACAACAAAGAAGAAAGAATAAACAAATTAAAACATAAGCAGGATAAAATTAGGCTGTCGCTGTTCTGGTAATAATAGGATGAAAAACAACTCCATAGTATTCAACAGTATTAAAATAAAAGTGTCCTGGTTTCAGTTAGGACAGAGTTATTTTTCCTTAGAGAAACTTAAACCAATATCCACAAAATTTTTGAGTTGAGTTAGAGCAAACACCTGGAATATCCTTTCATGCTAATGTAGGTATCCCTCCTACCTATGAACATGAAAAGTGGAAAAATGGGGGCCAGAATAATACAAAACAACACTCTATACCATTTTTACCCAATTTCCAACAATCAATCTCTTCAACTCTCAGAGGAAGTGAGGGAAATATCAAAGCGTGAAGGTACCCATCATCTATGCACATATGACCTTTCATAGAGGACAAGGGTTAAAGTTTCATAGAATCATTTAGGTTGGAAAAGACCTCTAGATCATCTGGTCCAACCTTTAACCCAGCACTGCCAAGTCCATCATGTCATGAAGCACAACATCTACGCATTTTTTGAATAACTCCAAGGATGGTGACTCAACCACTTCCCCAGGCAATCCTTCACAAACCTTTCAGTGAATATTTTTTTCCTAATATCCAGACTAAACCTTTCCCCAGTGCATTGTTAAAACTAGTGGGTTCTAACAACCATTTACTCTTACAATGCCATTAAAACATTTAATGACAAATAAAAATATTAGGTAAAGTTGTCTATGAATTCAATTACTATTTTTTTTTTATTTTTGTCTTGTCACTAGATAACATCAAGTCATGGCCAGGTACTCAACAAAAATTATTTCATTTATAAGGTAGCAAACATTCTCCCCTACCAATGTTGTGAATGGGTGGGTGGTGGATATTGTATTGTATTTTGGTGATCTTGGAGGTCTCTTCCAACCCAGATGATTCCGTGATTCTATAATAATTTACAAAACATGGGTCATGACATTCATGAAACTTCTGAGAAATTGTGTAAAAATACAGGTATAAGTGATGGTGGCTTTGATATTTTCTAAAATGTTTTTCACCTGACCAGTGTGTTACATAGCTAGCACATCAACTCTTTGGGAGAGGAAAGTGGAGAGGCAGGTACAGCCCTCTGCTGGGAAACAACTGTGTCAGCATCTCTGAGGCATGACCATCAGCAGGAAAAGAGAGTCAGGAAGAATGCTCTCTTTTTCTGATAGTTTAAAAATATTCTTGCTTAAGAAATGCAGAAGTGTTTTCTTTCAACCAGTTGCATTTAGATTTCAAAATTTTACTTAATGTGCAGCTCATTTCAAGACCTCCATATAATGGAAATAAATAAATAAATAAAGGCACACAACAACATTACATTACAAATAAAACATTTCAGTTACTCAAAAATATAGTTTTTGGCAAAGTGGGAGTGCTCTGTATCCTATGAAAGCTGCTTTTCTAATGTGATTTTTAGTTTTAACATAGAGCAGCAAAACCTATGTTCAGAAATGTTTAAAAGCAAGGGGAGACAGGTAGGGTATTGTTCCAGTTCAACTAAAACTAAGGGCATTTTTCTGAGATAAACAATTGTGTAGTTGTTTTGCCATACTAAATACAATCACATCACTTGGAAACTTTAAGGAATATCTATACAATAACTAGAAACCATGGAAGACACTGATGTATTACAGAGTCAAAATCAGTACTGTTGACAAGGGAGCAATGCTGGCTTACAGATGGCACTGAAACTTGTGCACAGTGGCACTGGCACAGCCTCCCATCAGGTCAGGGGGAGCAAGTTGCATCTCCTTGCAGAGGTCTACATGGGAGAACCCTTGGCCAAGGCAGAAGTCCCAAGTATTAACAACTCAGAAATATAAGCATCCCTCCATTTGCTGGCCTTACTTTACTGCTCAGCTAGCCCTGAGATTAGAAATCAATAAATGCATGAATAAACATTAACACTTTTGTCCAATATCACATCATATAATAGAAACAAAATGAAACAAAACAAAAACACAACAACTCATTCTGCAACTACACAATATTCTATATGGATTTTACATTTAAATATTTAACTTGCTAAAAAGTCCCCAAAAAACTATTAAAAAAAAAAGGCCAACAAAAAACAAAAAAAATCTAAAACAAACAGGTTTATCATTTTCCTTCAGCTGCTCTGTAAGATTTGTAACTTACAATTTATTATTGTATGCTCAGTCCTCTTTAGACCCCTACTTGTATTATTTAATTTTTCTGCCAACCTGCAGATTACAGATCTGTTGTCAACTTGTCTACCCACATCCATCAGATAGGCACAGGGAATAAAGCAGTAAGAATGGGAGACAAAAGGTTATTCCTTTACCTGACAAAAATCAGATTCACTAAAAGCAGCATCCAGCTATACTACTTCTAGTAGTAGTAGGTTGGAGAATGCTTTCTACCTATAAGGTATTACATGGAGCATTGAGAGACAGACATTGCATTACAGGTATGATCTTTGCAAGAAGTTGCTGTACCTTTAGAAACATAACTTGCAGATACTGCTATTTTAATCATCTCTCAAGAAAATATATGTGTGTGTGTGTGTATAGGAAATAAAGCCTAGGAAGTATAAGAAAAAATAAATCAACTTAAATACTCTGCATTTAGTTAAAGACCATACCCTTCAATGACTGCTTTGTCATACATTCAGGATGGAGACAACTTTATAAGGAAGAACAGATAACACATACATCCACATGAACCTCCAGTGACTAAAACTCCCATATATTCAATAAACAGCACTATAACTTTACAGATGGAAGCGCCTCTCACTTCACCAGTAGCACTTAGTTGGCAAGGTTAAAACAAAAGCTCACCTAAAAGTGCTTCAGTGACATTCAGCTTTATGTTCTTCTCTTAGTCTCCTTCCAGATTAACCAGCATTCATAATGCAGAGATTCTGACACTTGCAGGAACACAACATATTACAGTAACATGGACCATGATTAATACACCTTCATGTGTACTTGCTATTAATGCAAGCTGTTTATTAAATGGTATACCTTTATAAAAAAGATAATTTTATATATGAACGTCTAAGTTATTCCCATATGCATTGGTAATAATTTATGATATTAAGAATTATTTAATATCTGCACTTGGCTATCTCATTTTTACAAGACAATCTGTGCGAGCCACAAAAGTGAACATGCTGAATCTGTTAACTATTTTCTTAACTAACTTGTAAACTAAAATAAAACAAAAAGATATCAGTTAAAAACAAGAAAACAAAGCAGAGGATCATAGTACATACTCATCTATATTCTTGTCAAAAGCCATATAAAAAACAACTAAAAAGTGCAAGTCAATGGCATAAATTCAGAGCCACTCACAAAGGTGCTAACGTAAGCTATCCAGAGAAAGAAATGCATCAAACTACAAATTCCAAACCTTTGGAGTATGAAAATGAGAAGCACTTCTTACTTCCTTGAAACTCTATGATCTAACATACATCTTCACCATTCTTAAGGGAGCAAAGGTGTATTTCTATTTTAATAAATAAAGTAGAAATTATTATCCTCAGAATAACTATATTCAGCAATATTTACAAAACCATCCTTTGGGCTGGAAACAGTACTAAAGACTTTCATATATATATATATATATATATATATATATATATATATATATATAAAGAGGGAACTAATGGAGTAGCTGTCACTACAAGAAGTACCAAATGCCATCATTTCATTATTTATCCTTTTCTCAAAGAGCACAGAATTTAAATTTCAAGAGAAAAATGTAGAAAAATGTTATGAAATATATACAGCATGAAGAAGCAATGTGAGGAAAGAAAAAACACTACAGTACAAGAACCATTAACCTTAAAACAGGAACAGGGACATCAACTAAGCACAATGCAATAAGTTAGTCAAAGAGGTTGCTTCTCTGTCTCTATCTAGCTGTGGGCTACAGCTTTCAAAAGAATGCACGGAGGCATTCCAGAGTCAAAGTGAGTGCATGTCCCTCTCCTATTTGATGGGCAAGAGCCTGTACAGCTTCAGCTAGGAGCTTCAGAAATGTTACCTTAGACAGCATTGATGACACCTCATCCTGTGAGTTGAGCCATGAGACAGACAGGTATGAATGGAGAGCAACAGCTGCCATGCAAAATCTGACTGACATCTTTGCAAAACTATTTCCGGTCTGTGCTGAGAAAGCACTGGCAGAAGGAGCTCAACAACCATGAGCTCAGAAAGGAGAAGCTGCTGAAAGCAGCCTGTGCCCAAGGCAGACTCAACAGCTGCTGTAAGAGAAACAGCAGCTCCTCCTCAAAGCAGAAACATTTGCTGCTGTCGTCTGCAAGGCATGGGACCCACTTGTCGCACTGTGCTCCAAAAGCAAACCAAAATCCTGGCTCAGAACAAGGAATCACACACAGCTTGAGGCCACTGGGGAGTCAACCAAGTTAAAACACATTAGATACCATTGTCATTTGTGTGTTTGAACACTACATAGAAGAGTACAAGACTCAATGGACTTAGAGCTCAGTCCTTAGCAGAGGAAGTCCTTGAGAAGAGACAGAAAATGTTAAAGGCTTATACTCCATGCAAAACAATGAATCCATCAAGGAAAGTTTTCTTTGCTGAAACTGTCATAACGTACCATGTCATACAGATGATCTGACAATTCACATTTATATAAAGATGTAAACAGCTTAGCCTCTTTGTTATGAACATTTCAAAGACAAGTTTAGAGTTCATTTTTTTCCCCTCCTTCTAGATAACAGTAGCACCAGTCCTCAGTGAAGAGGACAGCGTGGTTAGTCAAAAATTTCAGAGGTGTGTGTTGGGAGAAATGGGCTAAGAGTTCAGGTCTGCTGAAGTGGGTACTCAGGTACATGGGGTTCTTCCACCAAAAAGGTAGCCTGTGGGTACCTGACTGATTCCCCCATGCTATATAGGGGAAACCTCTGTTGCCCAGATTTAAGCTGCTGCCTGGATTCTTCCACAAAGTTTTGACCCTATTTCAGTATCTCCTAAAAGAAAAATAAAGTTATTCTTTAAACATTTATTTCATTCCTTCAGTTCCTTGATCCAAAATGATTTTCAGTGTATGAAATATGATGAATAGTTGCTCTGCACCACTGAAAATAGGACATAAGGAATTTAGACAGGAAATTTTACGGGTCTTATAAAAGGCAGGATATTAATCAATATAATGACGACATTTATTCAAACAAATGACCATAATACAAGGCAAATGTATTAGCTACCCTAACAAGACAAAGGATACCACTGAATAACCAAAGATACGCTTTGTTCTTAAATATGATTGCAGGATCAGCCGGTACCAAAGTAAAAGAAAAACAATAAGACTTTCTGGATGCTGATATTATGAACAGCTTTGCACCCTGTGTCTAAAGAATGGGTGTTGTGGGGTGATCCCAACCAGCAGCCAAGCCACCATCCAGTCATTCACTCACTCTCCCCCAAGCATGGTAAAGGAGAGAAAACGTAAGGCAAAAGAAAGAAAAAAAATGTTAAACAACATTTAACAAGTGAAGTGGGGAAAAAGAAAAAAAAGACCAATGATGCAGAGACAATGACTCACCCCCGCACACCAGCAGACCAATGACTACGCACTCTGAGCAATGTCTGCCTTGCAAAACCTTTCCCATTTTATCACTGAGGATGGCAGTATAAGGTACAGAGCATCTCCCCGGTCAGGGCAGCTCAGCTGCCCTGGCTGCATCCCCTCCCAGCCTCTTGGCCACCCCAGGGGAGGCAGAGTGAGAAGCAGAGGCGGCTTCAGCACTGGGCAAGCACTGCTCAGCATCAGCCAGAGGACTGGTGTGTTACCAACACTGCTGTTGTCACCAACCTAAAATGGAGCACCACACAGGCTGCTGTGAAGAAAATCATCTCCATCCCAACCAGACCCAGTACAATGGGCTAAAGACACCATCGATATTCAAATCGTAAACTATTTTCATGAAAAAAGTGAATTGAGCTATGTATAAATAAAATGGATAAAATATCAGAGCCTTAACAGCTAGAAGACACCAGTGAAACTTCTCAAATAATAAAGTGACAGCAAGTAAATTAACAGCTTGGTGAGAGAGTTAATTGGGCAAAACTTACCAAGGGAACAGCCTATGGTAGGAGGATCTCTCTTTTATAGATGAGAAACTTCTCACAATTGCATTCTAAAAGTTCTGAAAAGGGAAGCCACAGTGTGTATTTTCTGGAAGGTTTACTACCGTAAAATTAGAGCGGGGAGGGGAACAGATTTTAATCATTAGTGAAAGTGAGGTGAAAGATAAAGGCACACAAACTTTGAAAGAAAGAAATCAAGTAACTTGTTTACTTGGCTCATACACTGCAAGAAGGAAATGACAGCGTAACAGAAATTTACATTAGCACTAATTTACTTGTTCACAAAGTGGTCATTATTGTAGAAATCCCATACCAGTAAGAAATCTGAGATGGTGATGACAAATACATTATATTTCCCTTCACATCTGAAGTTCTAATATGACCTCCCTGAAGTCAGAGACTGAAGGTTAAGTGAAAGATCATTTAGTCATCTTTCAACACCAGTGCACTGTGCTAAGTGGGAAACCCCTCTGATCAATGAAAAGAGGTAACAACAGTTTGCTCCATGAAGACTGTTTGGCTTAGAATATGAACTATATTGTTCAGTTTGCCACTCAGTGACACAGGAGAATCAGAAAGAATGGCTCTTTTTAGTGGGAATATCTACGCTCTCCTTGCAACACCTTCTACAGAAATTTTTCTCTCCCTAAAGGAGGGTACCTCCACTCAGCTGCATAGAATCAGTTCCAATCTTAATAAATTCCAAACTTAATCTCATAGTTTTGCTGCTTATTTTTATATTCATGATGCTCAACAGTCTTCCTTCTGGTTACAGCTCCTTACACCACTATTCCCAGTATCTTCTGTCTAACAGGTTCTGCTATTCTCATCTACATTTCCTTTGAGGCTATTTATTTGTGCCTACACCAGTACCTCTACCACTGTGCACCACTTCGCTACATATCCCTTTACATTTTTCATTAAAACAAACTTCTGTGTGACCTACCAAAGAACTACATAACATCTCCTTTCAGCAGTTGATACTTTCTCATTTTCCTGGTCACCAAAAAAATTTGGTTCTATTGATTCTTCTTCTAGTACCACATCAGAAAAAGAAAACTGACTTTTCTCCATCTGTATTCCTGGTACACTACAGCAGCAATAAACCAGCAGTTGCAACAGCCTGAATACAGTTTCACTGTGTATAAAATATACTACAGGTTCAGGGTAATCAAAGGGTAATATTAAATGGCTTCTGGCACAGGATCTTTGATAGTCCTCTTTATGCAGAGTAATTGATATTTTTTTCTTTTCCCCTGAAGGAGACCCTAGATTCAAAAGGGGGATTCAATAATACTACAAAGTATTTGGCAAACATTTGCTCAGGATAACTACAGGATTTAGCTCTGATTGTAACATTACAGCATGCTATGAACTGAGTTTTTCCTCAGTAAACTGACTACTGACACAATAGTTCAAAACACTCCACAGTCCCCCCACTGCAACACATTCCTGAGAATACCATCATCATCTAAATAACTTGACAGTCAACAAGTAAATTTTTTTAGTATTTCTGCAGGGTATTACAGCAAGTTTTTGTTAAGAAAGCATATTCGGCCACTGATATTCTCAGAATCATAGTCAAGGAAATTCAAACTCTAATTTGCACTGTCACTGTCATCTATGCTAGACACCAGGAAACTCAATTACATTTGAAGAGATAAAATTCCTCTCCACCAATGACCCAATTTGATGGATCTTTCTTTTCATAGTGCATTAGTTCATGCTATACCAGACTTCTCATAACAGCTGTGAGAACTCTTGATCCAAGAACATCAAGTAGACTTTCAAGTAGACTTGTTGGAGTACCTACAGAAGTTTGCTTTTCTCTCTGACACCAAAATTAACAGGCATCGGATTATTTCTCAGTAAAAACAATTTTTTTAAAAAAAATACACTGAGAATATCCTTAGGAAAAAAATAATAATAATTATGAGTGACTAGAAGCTAACTGCTGAAAATATACACTGTTGTCTCTCATCTAGGCCCCACATGGAGTACTGCATCCAGGTCCGGAGCCCCCAGCAAAAGATGTGGACTGGTTTGAGTGAGTCCAGAGGAGGGCCACAAAGATGATCAGAGGGCTGGAATACCTCTCCTACAAAGACAGTCTCAGAGAGCTGGGGATGTGCAGCCTGGAGAAGAGAAGGCTCTGGGGAGACCTCACTGGGGCCTTTCAGTACATAAAGGGGACTTATAAAAAAGATAGAGAAGGACTCTTTACTCGGGTAGATAATGATAGGAAAAAGGGGAATGGTCTTAAACTAAAAGAGGATAGATTTAGAATGGATATTAGGAGGAAAGTCTTCACTGTAAGTGTACTGAGGCATTGAAACAGGTGCCCAGGTGCTGTGGATGCCCTATTCCTGGAGGTGTTCAAGGCCAGGGTGGATGGGGCCTTGGCCAACCTGCTGTAGTGGGTGTCATCCCTGCCCATGGCAGGGGGTTGGAGTTAGATGATCTTTAAGGTCCCTTCCAACCCAAACTATTCTATGATTCTATAGTCCACATAGAAAAAAGTATATGTAAATGAACTTAAAAAACCTAGATGGGGTATTGATGTCCTGTTTTCCCCTGAAAACTATCTCCTTGTTATTTAATGCTCATAACAAGTAGTATGTGTTATGTGTGTATATGTGTATATATATACATACACACATTTGCTCTATGATAGCCAGCATATTCTATTCTGGACAGGCTTGAGCTGAGGGACACACACACTATCATCACCTGCTACTTCCCCACTAAACAAAGTCTGTTTTGCATTCTTCACTGGCCATCTTGTTGTCAAATCCAACAAATGCATCTCAGAAGGAATATTTTTGTTATTCTTGGAAGTTCATATTCAGAACTAAACAAGGACTTTCAGAGTAAACAATTTAATCATCTGAAGTTTTTGTAGCCACTATGAATTTTCACTGTAGGAACACTTCGTTGTAACACTTTTAGAGCAGAATAAATTTTAAAGAACCCCTGGAGGCATGCGTCATAGCTCTTCTCTCTGCTTCTTCCTCTAAGATGGATAAAAATCTTTCTTGGAGCAGGTCAATTTCAGCCAATACCAGAGGAAAATTCATCTATGTACAAAGGAAGCAGGGAATATTCAGCCTCCCCCCCAGTGCAATTAAAGGCAAACCTCTGCATTTACAGCACTGGTTCAGGCCTCCGTCCCCGCCAATGGAATGGCCTTGGCGTATTCATTGCTGGTACGTTCAGAAGCTGAACATTCAGCTGACATTCAGCAACAGTTCATATATAAGATTGTTGTTCTCCCTGTATTAAAGAAAAAAGCTGGAAAAGGTGCTTCAAATTGTTTTTATATCTTAATCACGCTGTGCTTACTAAGAAAAACTAAGATTTTCATCCATGAACAGAAAATCCTGCTATTTTCAGCTCCAGTAAGAAGCAACTGGACATCACCATAAAATTATGAGCTGCCCCAAGACAGTAACAGGTTAAGTACTAATTTTCATGCTCACAAATCAAACTTAATTTGCAAATGGAGAAAGAAATTAGAAAACAACTATAAAGTGAGGAATCTTGGTGGCCTGACAATATGATAATGATGACCCTAAGTTGCTGAAGGAGTTGGAAAGCAAAACACAACATTTGAAAAAGGAAGATACTGTCTGAGAAACAGATTTGACCATTTTATAGAAATAATGGAAAATCCTCAACCCTTTACCATCAGTGTATTAAAACAAACAATTACTGTAACATCAGCAAATCTGCCCCAGCAACTGTAATGCAAAATTGTTCACTGTCAAAATCCCTGGTAAACAAACCTAGATGGAGTTACCTCACATAAAGAGGCATTCTCACTTCTAAAAGCAAGAACTTAAGAGGAACATAATGCCAGTTGTATTGGGGGTGAGAGAGAACAGAGTAAAAGCATACTGTTGCCTCTTCTGGCAAGTGTTTTGGACACAGCAACACAGATTATTGAATTAAATGCATATTAAAAATTCAATCACTTTCATACTTCAAAGTACTTTTTCTGACAGAAAAGAACAATGAACATTTTACATATATTATTTCAGCTTTGTCTTCTTAAATTCTCACTTTTTATTATCTGAGGTATTCTGGGTCAGAATGCTGAAGCATTTTAATTTATAAGAGAAGCCTTAGACCTGAAAATTTGGTATTTTTTTGTACAATCTGTCATTTTAATGTGACATGTTTTACACACCCAGCATGCAACACATATCTTGGGTGGTAAATTCATTTGCTTGAGAACATAGTTGGACCCTCAGCGAATACTCTGTTTTTAAACAAAATTTGTTTTACATTATAGAGATTACAAGGACATGTAAATAAACAGGCAAAGGCTTACAAAATTCAATTTTAAAGTGGTTATACGAAGCACTAACAGGAAAAGAAGCAAATTTCATATTAATCATAGCCCAGTTAGAGACATCTTTTTATTATATAAGCAAAATTATTTACACAAGTTAGAAGTGCTGTGCGTAAAAGATGTAGCTATGAAAATAATAATGGTAACATGAGTGTTAAATTCAGAATAGTCCTTTTGCTCTCTGGAAAAAAAAAACAAAAACATACAAACAAACAAAAAACAAGATGCTTCATGGTTAAATTCTACTACACATTTTTAAAATTATGTTTTACTTCAAACAGATGAAAATTCCTCCTTATTCCACAGAAAAATTGATTAATTTCTTGATGGGGCTTTACACATTTACATTGTACCTACTTTGATGAGTGCAGAAGGCCAAAGAGCTCTACTATCTCTCTCTGGAAGAGGGCATTTGTACCCATAGCCTTTACAGAAAAAACTTAGGTAACGACTCCCTCTCATTCTCCTCTTCAGCTATCTCCTCTCAAACTTCCTTCTGTCCTTTGAAACTTCTTAAAGAACATTTAAAACATTATTGCACTTACTCACCAACTATTGCCCTTTCTCATTTTGTTTTAATTCAACCCGTGCCCCTCCGATTCTTGAAGTTTAGCTTATCTAAATTCTTTTTTTTTTTTTTTTTCTAGCAAGCTTACCACAACTCCCCCACCTGGTTTCATTTCTTTGTGTTCTCATTTTTCTTTAAGTGTCCTTTAGCAGAGGCTCCTCATTTCACCCCAGCTCTCAGTAAGATACCTCAAGACCATCATCTTGATGTAGGTCTCAGAACTCTATAATCCCATCCACAAACTCAATGTATATTCATAGAAGATTTCTAAGCTCTCCTATCTCACCAATGCACCTCTTTACTCAACATCTGTTTGACTGGGTCCAAATCAGAATGTCATTAGGCTCCTCCTGTAGCCTTTTCTTACAGCTGCCTAGCATGTACCTCATATGTTCAAATAAAGCTCTTCATTCTGCATCTTCCCCTTTTTCCCCTCATCTCCACCTTTAATCTTATAGTAATAACCATCTGCAGCTCAGCCTTCTAAACTTGATTTAAAACACTATACTGATCCTTCTGTTATGTCCTTAACTTTGTTGTCATGCAGATACCTTCTGCATAGCATTTTGAAAATACAGCTTTTCACTGAGAGGAAAAAAAAAAAAGAAAAAAGAAAAAACTAGCTCCTGTCTGGAAGCATCCCTCATTTCTCCCTCATTTTTGCCCAGGCAATTGCAGTTTTGCACTGCCCAAACCCATTCTAGATGTGGCTAGGCTACCAAAGAAAGGTTTATCAGAGCAGACAAGCACACTGCAGAGCCCTGTTAGCAATGGCTGTTTCAGCATGCATCCTCTGGACCATCTCAGGGAAGAAGCTCTCTTGTGCAACTTAAAAATGCTTCCATCTCCTTCCTTCTGAATTGCAGTACAACTATGCATAGCCCCAAGGAAGATCATCTGTACTCCATCAGTGCCTTTCTAAAGCCATTTTCATCATTTTCTTTATTGCATAAATGTAAACTTTTTTTTTTTTAAATTTATTTTCACAGCCCTCTCATCCTATCCCATTCTCTATCCAAATGGTAAGATACCAACTTCCACTCCTCAACCCATGCTGGAAGCTTCAAAAGCCCATTTAATGGAGTGGGCATTTCTACAGCTGACAAACCACTTGAAACAACCCCTAAAAACTCACATATTTCCTAGTGTCAGAATCACAAAAAGGCTGTTGCAACATTAGTACCGCTCACATTAACTTATAGCAAGACACCATCTTACTGCTCTATGTTTCTCTGTTTGATTCTGTTCTCTTGCTTTAAAGTTAGCTGATCCTATGAATATAAAAGCAATGTGATTGAGAAAGTAACGGTCCCCTAAGAAATATCATTCACAGAAACACTAATAATAATTTTTATTTTTATTTTTTTTTTTTAACAAAAGTTGATTAGTTTGCTTAAACTTGGCTTAAAGCAATGCAAGTAACAAGCTAGAATACAACCATCTCTTAAGGCCCAGTTTGCAATCATGTGTCATATGGATAACAACAACACTGTGTGCTATTGGTAGCTTTGCTGCTTCATCAGATATTGCTTATTACAAACACGTACTAAGTAACGGTGACAAACACTACAGTGACATTTCAAAAGGTGATAACTAAAATAAAAGAAAAAAGTAGAAGCTTAAAACAGTAAGTGACAAATATTTTCAGAACACATTGCCAAATGACTCCTCCATAAAAAAAAAAAAAGCAACAACAACAAAAACACTAAGCCATGGCTTCCAGTCAACAATGCCACTTTTTATATGGTTACCTCTATACAGATAAACATGCCTGTTTGACTAGTCAAACTACTCTTCAAGTCACAGTCATTTAAAATGTCAAACATCTTCTAGCATGCTCACCCTTTCAGCTTGTCCTAACTCTGCAGTCTAGTGTTTTTACTTTCAAAAGATACCTTTTACTTATTCTTTTCACTTTTTAACAGATTTGCTGCTAGAATTTGTAACTAGCACATGAAATCTTTTTCCCCCTTGCATGCACTGGTTTAACTTCTTTATGATGTCAGATAATTGTTTTGGCCTTAGGCAAGGAATGTGCTTTCTGCTCAGAAAGATGGCTGCGTAGCATCTTTACAAAAGAGCCAAATGAGGAAAAATGAGATAGTTGCAGAATATTACATTTCTTTATCTTATCAATTATTGAAGAAAGACTTTTTTATTTAATATGAAAAGAATACTAATAAGAGGTCGAAATATAACACTACGTTTTTGGTATTAACAGTGCTAAGAGTCACAAAAAATTATAAATATATATTTTTAATGACCATGATAGCAAGACTGCCTGAACACTTCAATTACAGAAAACAAGCATTGCTATTAGAATAATAAAAGAAAACAGAAATGGATCCAAGTTATTGAACATACAGGGAAGTCCAGCTTCTGCTGAATCTATATCCGCTCCTTATTGTATGATAGATTTTATTTCTACTCTGAGTATAATCTGAGATGTTGCAGCAAGACAGAATTTTATAATACATACAATGTATGTCTACACTTAAATAGTATCATTGTTTAAAAGGAACAATAACCTAATTGATTGTTCAAGTTCCGTGTATCTGAAATGGCAAAGTTGTTTTCAAAGGTGAAGACATATCAGATCATTTTCCACTTAAATATTATGATGAGAAGAGAAGAAGCAGATGCTTTCTTTTACAATTTAAACTGAGGGGGAACTTTTGGAAGGCTGAAGGGTAGGCTTGGGGAGTTCCCTCAAAGGTGTATTACCTACAGAGTTATTAAGAGATAGGAATTCTTGTGAGGTATCAGTGAAATAATACGTGGGAGGGAAAAAAATATTGAAAATAAAGAAGGAAACATTCTGTGTCTCTTAACAATAAATGTTAATTAAATAGGGAACAGTTAAAAACAAATGTGTATGCTTTCTTGGCATGTGATGGCAAAGAGCTGTCTCTTGGAGAAAAAAAAAAAAAGCACGTGACCTAGAATGATATACTGCTCTATTTTGCTTCCTGCTTCTTATCACTATCGTATCTATAACTATCAGATAATGTAGAATTACTTCCCCCCGCCACTTTTTAATGCCAAGAAAAACTAAAAGCCTATATTCTTTTCACATACCAATCTTGCTTCTTAAAATGGTGTAGAAAAAAATTACAGGTGAAGTGACTATATAACTACTCTAGGCTTTTTGTCCTTTCATGTTTGATAGTAGTTTTTAGTTGTATAAAAGGACAAATATTGAAGGAAACATTCTCCTTTTTAAGGACATTGTGAGCAGCTGCTGTACATCCTGGTCAGTTATCCTTGAGAAGCCATGTGAACTTATTCAACCAAATGCTGCCCATCCAAAATGCTATTTTAAAACCCTGAATATGGAGGAAGTCTTACCTGAGCCTAAGAACCTTTTCTTTCCTTTTACTTTGTCCTTTATAATCTACAGGGATCTACCTACCCCATGCTGGTACACTCTGGAGTATGAAAGCATTAATCAAACCAGACAGCAAAATGATCAAAGTATTACAGTCTGATTTCTATATTCACCATATACCATACGGGAACTGAAGGAGAACAAGAGATTTCAAATAAAGACTGAAAATACTACTTTAAAACTCTCCTTTTTGCAGACTAAAAATGTGTTCATATTGAGCAATAAAAGCCTAAGGAAGTACTAAAAAATTCTAATGAGCCTCGTCTGGACGAGGGGTTTTCTTTCTGCTCTGTCTTTTAACTAACAAAGCTGAATGACATGGAAGCCTTTAAACCAAAAAACAAATTCTAAATTATTCTGACACAGTTCTAAACTTCCATTTAGACTGCAGGATGGGAGGACTGAGAAAGTACCATTTCTGAACATAATTTTGTGTGATGATAATTTTTCTGAACTCAACCATAAATGAGTCTTCCTAAGCTCTAGTAGCATTGCAAACATTTATTAATCTTTAAGAACAGAGTACGATTTTGATAACATTGCTATGAATTTTTCACTGTCATAAATTTCAGAAATCACACCAAGAAGCAACAAAGAGGATTGCAAACACTGCCATAAAAAGAGCAAGAATAAAGTTGGTAAGGATGTGAAATAATCTAGCAGAAACATAAATGCGGCATAGTTCACCAGGATATATATACACATTTTCCTTGTGTTGAACCCAGAATGAGGAAAAGAAAATAATGATCACAAAACTAACATGTAGAAATAGATTATGATTTTTTTTTCTTCTGGAAAATAAACAGAGTCGAAAAGACCCTCTTTCACCTCTGTTCTATCATCACAGCTATTTCTAGTGAAAGTCTGCACCCCCCATAGACAGCAAATATCATTACAGGAATTATCATTACAGGAATACTTGGGGAAAATCTCTCCATTGGTACTAATGCTTTCATTCTGTAGATAGAAGGCACCAGAGCCTAAGTTTTACAATGGTATATTAAAACACATATAACCTTTATGTTTACTGTATTTTGATTATGTTGCTGTTCCTTTTGTTGCTCCATTTGCTCAATATTTAGAGATCTATGCTACTGAAGAAAGAGTTTGAACTCGCTCATAACCACAGCACTACTACACATTTCCAATTTTTCCCCTAATTTGTAAAGAAGTACTTATAAATAATGACGCTCATGAAAACGTCAGTTAAAATTGCATAGTATTGTGAAAGATTTTAAATTGATGAGGCTATTCTTAAATCTCTCAAGTGCTTAAAAGCCATCCCTTTTCGCTGGCATGTTTTCTGTTTCTAAAGCAGTCAGTTTAAAGTTAGAAGATAGAAGCTTGATTTTAGTTCACATAAAATAGAACCAAAATTAGTTCTTGTTAACAGCAGCTCTTCTTCCAACATCCTTGTTGAACTTTTTTTGTGAGAAGGTAAACTCAGAAATACCACACTGGTAGCAGATGAGGAAGAAAACATGAGCTATCCTTTGGAGATTTCTGCTGGCAGCTGACTGCTTGATCCATTTCCCACTAGCATTAAGAGTATAATATGCCAGCAACAAAACAAAATAGCTGAAGTGTGGCTTTCCTGACATTTTATCCTCTACATTCAGTTTGGACATAAGGATTTTTTCCAAGGAAAATTGGTAAACAAGATTCACACTGATATATAAACAAGCATCTCCATTTTAGCTCTTGAGAAAGATGTACAGAATTCAAAGAGTTCAAAAATTAAGACATCTTCTCAATCACATACATTAGAACTGTAGCATAATTTACGCTATTTCAATTGATTATTTCTATTAATAAGAGTTTACACAGTTGTCAGTTAATTCCTGAATAGCTACATGGTTGCTATAGACTCTAGTATTTAATAAAGGCATGCAATGAAATCCAAGTAGCTGACACACAAACCTCCAGAGGCAGTACTAACCCGAGGCTGGCTAGCTTCTTCTCTGCAGCTTTGGTCGAATGACCTTTTACTTGACCTACATGTTTAAGTGTCACTGAAGAATATCAATGAGAACTGCAAGTAGCTAACTCTCTACACGACATGAGTTTCCTGGACAATGGCTGGTATAGAAGGTTACATTCAAACCAAATTCAAGCATTGGTTTCTTGAATATCTGCATTTGTTCTTCCTAAAAAGTGACAGATTTATCCCCTTCTGCCTTATATCCCCCCACGAGAGGCCTTCTCTTTGGAAGTTAAGCTCATCTAAAAGTACCATACAGAGAAACAAAATATTGACATGGCTGTCTGATTGCTATGGAATTATTCCACAGAGGAGAATTTTGAATTAACATGCAACATCATTTTAGCTTTAACATTTTGTGGTTCAGTCACTAGACCTTGCAGTTTATTGCATCTGTGAACTGCATTTGCTTCTGCCAGAAAATAACCTTCTATTTAAGGCACTTGAGGTTGAGAAAAAAATTATCCTCAAACAGATTTCATTAATTCAGGCAAGAGAAAGTTAATACCCCATGACACAACTGATTTGTTTGTAGGGGTGTTAAATGCATCATTTCCCTAATAAACTAAACCACTAGAGGAATGTGTAGAAGTTGGTGTTCCTTCCCTCAACTCATGAAAAAGCAGCAGCGCCTGCCAGGTGAACTCTGAGGAAAAGTACCAAATGGATCACACTCTGATAAGCACTTTGAAGATAGGTAAATTAATTTATACATTTACCTCAACAACAGAATGACAATTTTGTTTGAACTCCTGTATCTTCTGAGTGGTCCATCTTACAGAATCCAGATGCATAACGTATGTATTCACTGATTTCATAGAATCATAGAATATTCCGATTTGGAAGGGACCCATAAGGATCATCAAGTCCAAATCCTGGCACCGCACAGGTCTACCACACAGGTTTAGACCATGTGACTTAGTGCACAGTCCAAATGCTTCTTAAATTCATACAGGCTTGGTGCAGTGACTACTTCACTGGGGAGCCTGTTCCAGTGTGCAACCACCCTCTCAATAAAAAAATCTCCTCCTGATATCTAGTCTGAACTTCCCCTGCCTCAGCTTAACCTCATTCCCACAGGTCCTATCACTGGTGTTTATGGAGAATAGGTCACCCACCTCTCCACTCCCCCTCGCGAGGAAGTTGTAGACCGCGATGTGGTCCCCCGTCAGCCTCCTCTTCTCTAGGCTGAACAGGCCCAGTGACCTCAGCCGATCTTCATACCGTCATCCCCTCCAGGCCCTTCACCATCTTTGTCGCCCTCCTCTGGACACTCTCCAACAGTTGAATGTCCTTTTTGTACTGTGGTGCCCAGAACTGCACACAGTACTCAAGGTGAGGCCGCACCAGCGCAGAGTAGAGCGGGACGATCACTTCACTTGCCCTAGTAGCGATACCGTGCTTGATGCACCCCAGGATACAGTTGGCCCTCCTGGCTGCCAGGGCACACTGCTGGCTCATATTCAACTTGCTGTCGACCACGACCCCCAGATCCCTCTCTGCGGGGCTGCACTCCAGCGTCTCGTCGCCAGTCTGTATGTACGGCCAGGGTTGCCTCATCCCAGGTGCAGGACCCAGCACTTGCTTTTGTTAAACTTCATGCGGTTGGTGATTGCCCAGCTCTCCAACCTGTCCAGATCTCTCTGCAAGGCCTTCCCACCCTTGTCCAAGTCTACAACTCCTCCAAGCTTGGTGTCATCGGCAAATTTGCTCAAAACACCTTCTAGTACTACATCCAAATCATTTATAAAGACATTGAAGAGGACTGGCCCTAAGACAGAGCCTTGAGGGACCCCACTAGAGACCTTCCGCCAGCCTGATGTGGCCCCATTTACCAAAACCCTTTGAGCCCTGCCCGTTAGCCAATTGCTCACCCATTATATGATGTTTTTGTTAAGCTGTATGCTGGACATTTTGTCCAGTAAGATCCTATAGGAAACTGTGTTGAAAGCCTTGCTGAAGTCCAAAAAGATCACATCAGCTGGTTTCCCTTGGTCGACTAGACGGGTGATCTTATCGTAAAAGGAAATCAAATGTGTTAGGCAAGACCTACCCCTCACAAACCCATGTTGGCTGGGACCAATGACTGCAGTTTCCTATAATGTAATACAGCTCTTACAAGAAAAAGTCTATTTTATCAATGCATTATAGTTTGAACATCCAGACTTACAACTGAGCCCCTGCATTCACATGTTCATGGGTATGTATTGAGAAAGAGGGGTTATCTTCATTTGTTAATCTTTATGAAATTCAGATTTACCATCTAATCAAAACTAAATAAACAAAAAAAATCAAAAACAAGACAGAAATAGTCATCTGGATATCAGAGATATACAACACTTAATTCCGACTTTAAAAAACAGTCTTCTGTCTGATAAGTCTGCAGAAAAGAATACACATGTATTCACATAATGCAACAAGAGACATGCCCTCTCACCTTCACCTAACTCACAATCAAACAGATCAGGAATTTATTCCACAAAGCTTTCAGTTTAAGAAACACATCCTGTGCTCCATGGCACCTATCAACTCACTTCTGAGCTACCCTAAGATGGTTTTGATAGCCTGCAAAGACTTCAAAGTTTCCCAAACTCTTCTTATTTGTATCTTAAATTGTGAGACCCGGCTCTGTTAGCCTTCTGACTTGGAAGGCCAAATGTGTTTGTTGGAAACAAACAAAACAATCCCCAAAGTCCCAGACCATATACTTCTGTGCTGCTTTCTAAAAATCACTGCCCTTAGTTCTTTGAATTTGAATGACACATTCTCATGATGGGAAGATGATAGTCCTTCAGAAAGCTGAATAAACATAAGACAAAAGCTAAACATTTCTGACACATCAAGATACATTTGAAACATATCATTAAGCAAGACAATTGCCTAATAGATCATCATAAATTGTAACATTGTCACTCAGAAAAAAAAATATAAAAAACTCTGCATATAAATGAACAGGAAATATTAAGCTTTCTGTTTTCATCTCCCTTTTTCTAGGAAACAGTTATAAAATATGGATGTAAAATCTGTAGGAAAATATGGATGTTAAAACATTTGTCCTACAGTTATCTGCAGACTTTCTTACTCTTTAGTGAGTAAAGAAACAAACAATACCCCCTAGATGTTACTAAGCAATAACCAAAACAGAAAATCAAGCTGCCCCGTCTACTCAGATTTTTTAAAGAAGTACGTTTAGTTGCAAATGCCTATAAAGACCAAAACCTTTGTCCTTACACGGTCATATACCACCTCTCAGAGTTATAAAGGATTACTCTTAAAGAAACTGGAGACATTTGAACCAGAGAATTTTACACTATGTAAGATTGAACTTGAAAATAGCTTAGGATACTAACACTGAAATGGGCATACTACAACAAAATCAAAAATCAGATGGATAAAAGTTGCTTAAGTTTCACATTTTTGTTGATGTGGGCCTGGACCATATGCAGGATATTAGTCTGTAAACTGGTGGGGAGCTGGACTGGAAATGTTTACAAGTACAACATCCAAAAGCCAGATGTGTAAAAGACCAGTAAGAAAAATCAAAAACATTCCCATTGTCAGTCAGTGCTTCACAGATTCTTCACATGGAATTTCTGCATTTTTTTTTTTTTTGTGAGACAGTCATGATCAGCAGTTTACTTCCAGCATCACCAGATATAGCAGCAGTAGCAGAACAGATGTCCAGCCTTGACTTAGAATAGCGGATGCTTTTCTCAAGTGTATTTTCCATGGCTGATCTTGTCACAGCATCCAGATGCACAGGAATTCTGTGACTGCTCAGATGCTGGCTAGCAGCCCTCCCTGTGCATGGGAAGATGAGCATTTTAGCACTGTATCATTTCTCTCAAACAGATATTTCAGGCAAATGCATAAGGCATTGTCTAGCTGCTGGACTAGTTTGGTCAGTGAAGTAAACAGCAGCTTGGCTGCTGGTTTTTTTTTTTTGGCCATTTAAGGCAATCCCTTTGCAACGCTCAAATAATTTTCTCTCAGTGTTCTCACCTTGCAGCAGCCATGCATATACAAACATTCGGCTGTGTACCAGGACCATAAAACAGTAATAAACCAGGAAACAGAAAAATGAGATTTCCATAAAGATCTTCAGTCCTACGACGACATACCAGGAGTTACTTCACCCAGGTCCAATTCACATCACTTGTGAGAACCCAAACTATCAGCATGAAGCCACCTCATGTCCTGTGGGATAACAAGGATTATAGTAAACAGTGTCTTGTGAAATAAAGAAGACATGATAGGATGATACTTTGCAGCAGTAGTCTACTAGCCAGTTCACTTGGCCTGTGGTGCTGCCAGGATAACCATAGGCACAGCATTACTTCCTAACAATCCTCTCTGATGAGATGTATGCCAAGCTCAGATATGTGAAGGTAAGCATTGTAGTAGGGAGAGATGGTGCAAATAAAGCAGCACAGTGTGTAGGGAAGCTAAATCCAGGCTCATGAGGTGTGATATATACAGGATATAAATGCAATGGAAGATATAGCCATATTTGTTACTGATTCAGTCTTCAAAGTTGGTAGACAATGGATTTTCATGACAACATACTGATGTCATCATATTCACGAGAGCCAGTAATTTTTACTTGTCACCTGTGTGGCACTTAACCAAACCAAGTGATTTGGGGATCTCATGATTGCAGGGATTGGACAGATGCTTGTATCCACAAGTTAAACGAGTGTTTTGTTTTTAAAATACTTATGTAATATACTATAAACACTGTCTGTGATCTTGCATCTAATCTTACCTTAGCTGTTTATTGCTTTCCTTCCAATTAGAGAACCAAAGGAATAAACGTATCACAAGTATTGTGACCCAATACACATTTTGAAAGGAGTAAGTTATTTGGCTTAAGGAGTCATAACAGTTGCCAGAAACAGGGTTTGACAGGACCACATGATCCCAGGGCAGCAATCCAACTTTTAGCACTGCCATGTTACCAAAGCCATACATAATTTTCTGACAGTGTCAGATTTAACATTCAGCACCACTATAATTTCTGTCCTAATTTACGAATACTTTAAAGGATTTGTAGTCTCCTAATAATATTTCATTTGCTGTAATTAGTTCTTTTAATGTGTTATATCTGTTTCTGCATTACAGTAGTGTTCTTGTTCAGCAGAAAAAAAACCCACCACCACCAATGTACTTTTAAAGTGCAATTCAAAACTACTAGATAAATGAAGTGTGTATGCACTAGTTAGTTACTCAGATGCTCAAACACAAGAAGACAACCAAAAATTCCAAAATAGTTCATCAGCTCCATGATTATTTCAATAGCCACTATTTATCTGACAGACTACTACACTACTGCAACATGCATACCATGTAAAAGTAATGGCAAGGCATTAAACAGGAAGAAACGTGTCAGACCAACAAGCTTAATTGAAAGTGAGGAGATGGAAAATTCTAATTAACTTTGCAAACTAGCTTTGCCTTTGTCAATTACCTTAATTGTACTAGTGGAGTACAGGTTACAATCTTTACTAAAATTTGAATCACAAGAACGTGTCTGAAATCGCTGAAAGAAAAATAACTTCTGAATGCTTCTTAATTATGACAACGTGTAGGATGTAGCAGCATCACATCTGTCGAGACACGCTATTTCTAAGGTTAAAATCTTTTGAAGTTTATTTACCTACTCAACTGGTGTAAATAGTGGAAAATTGGGATGTCATTAATAACCTGTATTTTAATGCAATATTTATAAGAGTTAGGTATTCCCCACACCTTACAACCTAAACAACCTTACACCTAAACAACCTTAGGGTTGTTTACCTAAGAGTAATCCTATTTCACTGTGTATTCTCACAGAGGCAATAGAAAAGCCAGGGAAAACATACAAGGGATTAGCTTTGGCACTGCCGTAGCAGCAGCTGCCTGAATGGGGGTCAGCAAGAACAGTTCAGATGTTTTTGCAAATAAGACCGTGTAGCCACAGCTACGTTTGGTGCTGGCAATGGCTCACCTGCTGAAGGGGGGCTCAGTTTGCACTCTGAAGCACACACTGCAAACATACTAGAATGGGAGAAGTTGGAGGCTCAGGAAAAGAACACGGAATCAGCCACCCACATACAATCCAATTACAGAGGATTGGCAGACGTACCTTAGGGATGGGACATGAGAACTGCAGCCCAACACTGATGAAAAAGTCTTAGAGCTCTAAACAATTTCAAAGTTCAACTCTAGGCAGGACTTACAGTCTCATTAGTATCACACATTACCTTAAATAAATAAATGCATCTCCTTGCTCATATCCTTATCCTCAAGGCCTGTGAAAGACTACCTCCTTTAAGCCAATAAATTAAAATACCTTCTTTCACCTCTACCATTTTGAGGGAGGTTGACCCAGCAACCAAACACCCCCTGCTTCTCTCCCATGGGATGGGCAGGAAACGGAGGGCAAGAAGCCTCATGGATTGATACAGGGACATCTTAACAGGGAAAGTAAAATTCATTCCTTCCCACCAGCAGGCAGATGTCCTGCCACTTCCATGCACACAGGGCATCGGCATGTGTAGCGGTTGTTTGGGAAGGCAAAGGCCATAACCACAAACATCCCGTACCCCCTTCCTCCTCCTTTCCCCGAGCATCTATTGCCAAGCAGAGCAATGTATGGTATGGGATATGTTTGGGCCAGCTGTCCTGGCTGTGCCCCCCCCCCCCCACCTCCTGTCCACCCCCAGCTGACCAGCCTTGGGGATGGGGAGGCTGGGGAGATGGCCCTGGTGCTGCACCAGCACTGCTTAGCAACAGCCAAAATGCTGGGGGACACCAACACCCCGCAGGTCGTAAATGCAAAGCACAGCACCGTATGGGCTGCACTGAATAAAGTTCATTCTGTCCCAGCCAGACCCAGTACAATTTAAAGGACAATATAGTAAATGCAGCCATGACTATCAAAAATGTGCAACCTCTATCAGAGGAACCTCCAAAATCACCTCTTTAGACTGCAGATTTGTAAATAAAGTTTTGTATATACATAAATAAATAAATATAAATATTAGTATATAAATAGGCAGGATACCTATGGGAGAAAAATATTTTTAAAATATATTTTAGATCTCTAACACAGCCCTGCAAAACAATGTGAGATTTGTTCAGAAACTTTCCTGAGAGTAATTACAAGAAGGTTTTCCAAAACTATTTCTATTAAAAAGATGGAATGTAAGCATATAAACACTATAAATTCAGAGTTTTTTTTTTTAAAAAAAAAGCAGTTGTAAATAAGCAAAGATATCATAATTAAAAGCAAATGAAGAAATCTTAATTAAAAGGAAAAAAATCAAAAATAAAAAGGAAAATAAATCACACTTTCAAAAATTAAAGTGATTCAGTTATGTATTACCTATCCTTACTATTAAAAAATATTATTTGACAAACACATATTTTCATGAAATTTTGCCTGTCCCACTACAGCACTTCCCAACTTCACATCCCTTCGGTGAAAATTTCCCTTGTATCTGCAACTAAATTATCCTTGACACCAAAAGTTACAATAGAGATACTGCCTTTACACAGAAAATATACATCATTTTGCCCTGCTTTTACACGTAAGAGTCCCAGCTAAAAATTACTAAGTCTAATTACTCTCCTTAATATATTAATTTTAACTACTTAAAAATCCCAGCTATCTAGTACCCAGATTAAGTACTGGATGGGACATCAGCTAGATCAGATAAAGTCCCCCTGTATCTCAGAATACCACATCATTGGTCATCATCTTTGCTTGTTAAGCATTCCTACTATTGTTCCTGTTGAGCTCTATCTCCCTCAATAATGCATTTCAGTGAAAGGTAAACAGAGCTTCTTCCAAACAATTTGTGATTCATTGTGTGGCGTGGTTGCTCTAAAGGAGGCATCCTGTGATGACATGACAGTTTTTGCAAATAGACATTGGGACCACACCACTGGCCCATGAGAGGATGGCTTTCTAATCAGTAGACATAAGAAAAGGAGACAGGTATATAACAGTACATTGAATCTTCAGGAGGAAAGGAGTCAGGGAAGATAAGCACAGTGCAGTTCCTGAGAGCTTCAAAAAAAAAAAAAAAAGGAAAGAAAAAAAGAGCTTTTGATAAAATATATACAACAGTTCATTTAATAGTCTATACAAGTTTGAAAGTCCAAGAGTAATGTTTAAGGCTACTGATGTCCCCTAGAGAAAGGAAAATTTTATGGATTAAATACTTTATCCGAAAGAGAAATAGATCAGCTGCCATACCACAACCTTGCAGCCTGAGGCAGAAATACTCGATATATTAAATTGCTATATAAACAACCCATGTCTGAAAATAAAGTGCTCTAAAAACTAGAGGAAAAAAATCCAGAGAAAACAGCATCTAGTTTTCTCTGAAGTTTGCTGGAATATACTCTGAAATATAGGCTATGTGAGGGACCCATTTGGCTTTCAGATACATAACCCACAGTGTTGATTCAGTTTTCTTTAGGATGTCATTTAAGAGAAAAAAAATCCCCAAATATCAGTACTTGTGCAGTACTTTATACTGTAACAGTACTAGGTTTCTCTCTCTAGTCTTCTAGTCTTTTGTCTAATTAAACTGTATTTTATTTTATTTTATTTTTTTTAAGATACAGGCACAGCCGTCCCAAAAAAAAAAAAGTCATCTTATACTCTGTTCTGAGTTTGTATCAAACCTCTTGTTTTTTTAATAAGGCTCCCTCCAAAAAGTGAAGCCTTTAAGGTACTTCAATGGGATTACAGATGGCCTGCTAATTCTGCCATTAAATTAATTCAGGGAAGCTCTCCACTGCAGTTACTTCTGCAACAAATAAGACTCAAGTATAAAAGATGCATTAAAACGTGTCTTGGTCACAATGTAAATGCAGAGAGCATTACAGTCATCTCATCTCATGGAGGAGACAGACAAGGAAGACTGTAGCAACGCGTACTAGAAAAACATACATATATACATATTTTATTTTGGCCCCGTACAGATAGACTATTTTGCATTTGGTGTATGTTAGCTAGAGGGGCATCTATTAGACCATTTTAGACCCAAGCTACCTTTTTTTTTTTGTTTTTCTTCCCTCAGGAACTCAAAGTTCAAGGCAGTGGAAGAACAGAATAAATGGTATTTTTTCCCCACAGAAAGGAAAAATACTATTAGAGAAACTAAGCAAAGGCAAATGTCTCACAGCCAGTAGATGGCAGAGATGGAAATAGAACTCCAGCACTGTCAAGATCACTTTCCCCTTTCAACCTTGCCTGTACAGTTACAGCACATGAATCAATTAAATAACTTCATTTATTGCAGAATCACATGCATAACCTTCACATTTTAATAATTCTGTAATATGACTGAAGCACTTCACGAATGAAGAAGAGTTCTGGTAATGAAGCCTGGCTGTCTGGGTCAACGCATATCCTAAACAAGGCTCTCAACAGCTACTCTCAATACATTTACTTCAAAGGTAAAAGGGATGAAGTCTTTGCTTAACCAGCATCACTGTCAATGAAGTAATAGCACTAGGATATTAAAGTAGATAAGTACTGTAAGCAACAATTCTCTTCCCTTCCTCCCTAATGCGGAACACTAGGCTATATGTAGAGAAGAGACATTTCCCCTCCCCCATCATTTAAACTGCATAAACTATAATTTTAGTAAATCAAGCAAAGAGCTAATCAAGTTTTGATTTGCTAATTACTTCTCAATTTGATTAGAGCTGGCAGCTAATCATCTCTGGAAATGTAAAGTCAATCTTTCACTCACATTTGCAAATCAAGATTTTAGTGTAAAGGAACTGGATATTGTTCACTACATCCTCATAATATTTTTTCCATATTTTAGCAATTTTAACAATAAGCCTTTCATTTTATTTATGTGGTGCTGCTCTGTATAATAAAAACTCTGCAAAATAGTATGCGGCCCTGGAAGCGAACCACTGACAGGAGCCATGGTATTGCTAACATTAAAACTCAAGGGGTGTGCCTGCTATATTAAGCAAACACAATGCAATTTAGAAGTATAGTTCACATAGAAAAAAAAGTTATCTAAGAAAGAGAAACATATCAACATAATTTCAAAATCTAACATTTTTTAGAATAAACATGGAGATGTCGCACTATATCCCATGTAGAAAATATATATATATATATATATATATATAATTTACTGTATGCAGAGTGAACAAGTTATCTGAAAACATGAAATTAAGAGTATGGTACTTCATTTTGTTTTGAAGTAACACAGTAATGGAAAAAATAAAGAATATAGTCCTGCTTTGTTTTTTGTGAAGAGTTCTTTGCATGGTGTACCCACTTAGATTTTTCCTCTTTTGAGCCGAGCACAAACACCTTTCCAAAACCACTAATTCTCTGCTGTTCCTCACTGCCTGGCTGCCGCAGAGCCTTCGACCATTAGTTGCGCTAAGCGAAAGATGTGAAGTTAATGCCCTGAAAAATGTGTTGTTATAGATATTACAACAGCAATTTCTGGCCACAGTAAAACCTGAGCATAGTTTGAGTGGTAGGCAAGGCTCAAGTCAGGTCCTTCACACACTCCTGGCTGTGCCTTCCCTACAGAAGACAGCATAGAAAAGATCAGGACAGGGTGATCCTGCTTCTTGACTGTCCTCTACGCCATCCACAGCTTCAGTATCTCTCAGCGGGGAGTCCCTTCCTTCACCTAACCAAGCCCACCCAGACTGGACCACTGCTGCTTCTGTCTTCTCCAGTGTGAAGGGTAAGAAAGGCAGTCATGACATCTCCCCCATCCAAGCAGCGTCCAGCCTCCCCTCCTGGAAACCATACACTGTAGTGTTACTTGTCCTCAGCACATCTTCCCTATGAAGAAGCTCTTACCCATAACATAGTCCTTGCTTCCTTACTTAAATTTCTTTAGGTCTACATTTATTTAATGCTTAAGTTGAGCACTTCAGCCAGCAGACTAACATTAATCAAGTCATCCACAAGTTATCATTCCTGATCCTCATCTCCCCCAGTCACGCAGTACATTCAGTTCCTTGTGTTACCCAAGCTCCCTTTAATTCCAGCACTACCCCAAAGCCTAGGGAGAGCACGAGCAGGGATGAAGCAGCAGCGGAATAAACAGTGGGCAGCAACCTTTGAGGACTGCTCACAATGTTTGGGAAGCAGTGCAGAGAATGGTACAGACATGGCTCGCCAAGTGAAATGGTAAGACTTGCCTTCTTCCTGTCTGGTTTCACACTTCAAGATCTGCACCCCTAGAGAGACCTGCTGAAGCAAAACCACAGCTGTGGGGGAAAGGACAAAATGGTGTGAAATAGCACTCCTTCAAATTAAATTAACAGGAAAGGAGGCATGCTAGTAGTTTATACCTAATTCACTTTTCAAGTAATTTATTTATAACTAATCCACTAAATTACTCCTGTGAAAGCTATCCTAATGAAGACATAGGGAGGAAGAGAGGTGTTTTTTTTTTTTATTTGAAAAGTACAGTGTAAGTCCATATAATGAAATGGCTCAATTTTACAGAAAACGTATTTCAAAGAAAAATTCAGAGACTGTCAAAAACATTTCGCTTAAAGTTTTTCCTAAAAAAAAAAAATAAATAAGAAATACTTGGATTGTTTTCTTTTACAATTACCTCTCACTTAACATTTTAAATGTCTTACATTTATACAATAAACTTTTTAAAGATAATTTTAAAACTTTTTTTTTTACTATCACTCAAAAGAAATTTTAAATAATTCATTTAATGAATAAATTCTAAGAGTGAGGCTTCGTTACGAATCTGAATGATTATTCTATACCGTCCATGAAATAAATTATCTATCCAGCTGTATCTAGCAGTCAAAAACATCTGGTATTACAAAAAAGAGGACATAAAAATTAACTCTATTGTCTATAATCTGTTACTACAATCATTTTCTCAGAGTTGTTGATGTCATTGAATTGCTGTTAACACGTTTCCCCAGAAAAGGCTTCCAACTATTTCTGCTTCTCTCTTACCTAACACCAGAATACTGGAAGTCAGTGTTTTGATGGAGGAGAGGGAATATAAAAAGCACTGTTTAACAGTGTCACTGATTCTTCAGTTTGTCAGACTTCAAATTTTGAGAACTCTCATTGATTTAGAGTCGCACATTACAAGAATGACTGATTACTCATAACTGATATTACCATCAGATGTTTTACACATTAATCATCAGTACATTAATTTTTGAACAAATTAAAATACAAATATTCAACTCCGGCTTGGGCAACGTAGTATTTATATATTTTAATAATATAAAAGGTAAGGAATTGTCCATTTTCTTTACTGATTGTTATGAAATCACAGCAAGGATGCTGTTACTCTGCTTGTTCTTCAATTCCGCCATAAAATAATTACATGTAAACTATATTCTTAATTACTCTGAAATTGAATTTGGGACCAGAAGCTAATAACGGTAACAATGAAATCTAAAAAGTAGAAGTGCATACTTTTGACATTTGATGTCTCTTTTAGCACACTATATAGCAAAACACCAACTACCCCTGCGTTGTACAGTGCAACCACCTTTGAATCTAGTTTCAAATGCAAGGAAAATGGAGAACATTTTCCCTCTGATATAATGTTCTAGGCATTACCCATTAAAAGTGTTGTATTTAATCTTAGTAGCCTGTTGTCCAGTACATGTCTTGTGTCAGAACACAAGCACCAGATACGTTCCAAAACATCCTTGAAAACACAAGATAAAAGGACGTTGGAAAAATAAATAAATGAATGAATAAATACCATAATTCTACACAATCTTTTAGTTCTGCTGTTACCAGAAGCAAAATTTAAACTTCGTTATTTGTGATTTTGGCAGTCATTTCAAAAACTGTAAAGCACAGTTAGAAAATAATTTACCTGTTTTAATGGAAACCACGTGAAAGAACAGTGCTTATATTTGCTAACAAAGATAATGGAAAACTCATTTGTTATTATTCTATTGATAAATCAACCTTCATTCAACCTAAACTATTAAGGATCAAGCAACTAGCAATAACATTTGCCATTTCATGTTTAAGTTACACTAAAATTTCAGTATGAAATATATTGTCTACAGAAAGGTACACTTACAAAGTTTTCAAAGCCTCTGAAAAATACAGTTGAGATGATATTTAACCAGCTATTTTTCAAACATAATAAACCAAAACTAAAAAAAAAAAGTCTTTGTAGGAAGTTATAACACTAGCACTCTTGCCCATCAAAGATGAAAACAACTTTGCAATTCAGTTTGGATAGCAAGTGCTTAAGTGCCAAACACTCACTGCAAGTGTTTTAAACAAATCAAATCAGTCCATCTATTTGATCTCTACAACTTCATTCCTTCTTTAGAAAAATGAAGGTGTTATGAAAACTAAAGACTTGCACACAAACACACACACAAATAAAATAAAAGCTTGTGGTAAACCACTAAGAGAAAGGGTTTAAGATTTATTTTTTTTTTCTCCCCAGAGAATGCCAAAAAACAACAGAAAATAAATAGGTTGCTTTTCTTGGGAAAAAGCACCTTTCCTAGCAAATTCTGTTTACTTGTTGAGAAAACCAGCTTTAACACTTTGTTCCAGCCATTTCTCCCAATAATTATCTGTGCCATTTCATGTAGCAAATCACTGAACAGATTCATATCTATAGTTTAATTCATAACTTAAATGAACTAAGGAACCAGGATGTTGACAAGCTTACTTTGCAAAGAACAAAGAAATTACACTAAGGCAAGATATGAACTCTAGACCCTTTATCATACATCAAATTTCATACGAACGCTAAAAGTTATGAAGTCTATCATTCCCTTAACTTCAAATGAATATTCCATTCATTAGCAATTAAACTGTATGGTGAATGAAAAATCTCCAGAGATTTAATTTTTATGCATCTGCAGCCATAAGAATCATAGTGGAATAGACGTTAAGTCTTCTTGCCCATTTATCTGATTTAAACGTTAGAAATGAGGATGTTTTACATTTATTTTATACACGAATGCTGGATGTCTATTTCTGGCAGTTCTAAAGTTCACCTACACTTCAAAAAATGTTCAAGTTCTTTAATGCATCCTGTAGTTTTTCACGTTACTCTCCACTGAGCCATCCCTTGATGCAGAGTAACTTCTTTGGGTAGAGAATGAACTTCATTTTGCAAATTGAAAATCCTGCTCCCCAAAGAACCTTCATCAAATCCACAGCTGGTTGAGAACCAATTTAGCATTCACATCCTTAGCCAAAAATAAGTGGACTTCTAGATGAAATTATATATTGATGATATAAATAATGGTCAAGGGATGTAAAGAATTTACAAAAAGCCAACATATATACATATATATATATATATATATATATATACATATATATATATATATATATATATATATATATATAATGTTTTACCTGGAATATTTCCCTTTGGGAACTTCTTAGAAAGATAAATAATTATTCTATTCAATACCTTAATCATTAGAAGCTTGATGGCTATCAGATTAGAGTAAGATTTAGACAGAGGTAAATTAACACTCTTGCTTTCACTAGATTTTTTTGTTTTGTATTTTACACACATGACAAAATTCTAACAAGAAATCAGTGGTTCACTGTAGCAGGAAATTAGGAAGCAAAAGTTTAAATCCTTTTACTTCAACAGAAACAGTTTTTTTTCCAACAAGATTTCATCCTGTTCTTGTTTACCTATTCTATAGTGTGGCAGAACACAATGCTGTGATATTGAAAGAAAGCCATGGATCTTCTCCTTAAACAGACTTTTACCTCCTTTATAAATTCAGTTTTCACCACACTTGTTAACACAGTAAGTCAGGTAATTCTTATGGGCTGTACGAATTGCTTGCTCACATTCACATTAATCCTTCAAGTGTCTAATAAGATCCCTAGTATCAAAACATGCTACTATAATAT